>NW_026057578.1:1852785-1911123 GCF_023721935.1 Panthera uncia | reverse complement strand
GGGGGGGGGGGGGGGCGGAAAGGACGGAGGGCAGACAGCACCACAGCCGCTGCGGGAGACACCTGATGGGAAAGCAGGAGCTCACGGCGTGATCGCCCGGCAGGCACCACTTTAGCCAGAGGATCCAAGTCCCCACAACGTGACGCGCTCAGAAGGGCACCTTATCCCTTTTGTGAATTGTAGCTAAAATTATGGAACGTGCACTTAATCGTGAGGAAACCCAGGATGAACCCAACTTGAGGGACTCTGTACCAAATAAGTGACCCCCACACTTTGTGAGCGTTGAGATCAGGAGGGAACAAGGAGCGACGGAGGAAGGAGCAAAGAGGGTCCTGAGTGACAACAGGAAAAGGTCCCCAGGGGGACGATGGGGACAATCAAACACAGATAAAATATTTGCAAAAGAAACATCTGGTCAGGGACCATCACCCCAAACAAACTGTGCACACAACTCACAAAACTCCACAATAATAAACCTGAATGAAAAACGGGCCGGAGACCCGAGCAGGCCCCTCACCGGAGAAGACGCACAGATGCAGACGGGCGCGGGGACAGACGCTCCGCATCACAGGTCGTCAGGGAAACGCAAACCACAACAGCGAGGCACCACGCACGCCTGTCACCAGGGCCCAAACCCACGACCCTGACGACCCCAGACGCTGGCGAGGGCGCGGAGCGGCAGGAGCGCTCGGCCGTTGCCGGCGGGAACGCAGGATGGCGCGGCCGCTTTGGAGGAGAGTTTGGTGTTTGGCTACAAAACGAATCATACTCTGACCGGACGAGCTGGCCATCGCGTTCCTTGCGATTTATCTCCACGAGTCGAAAACTCGTGTCCACACAAAAACCTGCCCACGGATTTGTATAGCGGCTGTGCTCGCGACTGCCAGAACTTGGAAGCGACCACGGCGTCCCTCAGAAGGTGACGGATAAACTGTGGTAGATCCACAACGTGGACCGTTACTCTGTGCTCGCGAGAAACGAGCTCTCGGTCGCGAAAACGCAGGGAGGAGGCTCCGACGCTCGTCACTAAGGCAGGAGGCCGATCTGAGGAGCCCCCACACGTGAGTCCGGCCACACGACTTCCTGGAAAAGCACAGCCGGGGACACGCAAAGGGTCAGTGGCCGTCGGGTGGCGGGAGGTGGGGGTGACGGCAGCGGGGAGATAAACACGCGCAGCTCGGGGGGGGGGTTCGGGGCCGTGACACTAGAGCGCGCGATGCTGTGAAGGTAGGCGCACGTCACCGCACGTTGGTCCAGACCCGCAGAACGCACGACGCCGAGAGTGACCCCAAGGCGCACGTGGACTCGGTGGTGATGACGCGTCCGTGGAGGCTCATCAGTTTTCGTAAATGTAGCCTCCGGTGGGTATTGACGGTGGGGAGGCTGTGCGTGTTCGGGGGCAGGTAGCACACGGGAAATCTCTGTACTTTCAGTCAGTTTTGCTATGAACCTAAAACTCCTCCAAAAAACAAGCTGTGTTATAATTTTAAAAAATTAAATTCTGAAAAACCAAATCAAATAAGGTCTTATGAACCATCTAAGCACACTGATGCCTCACTACAGGAAGCTGGGTGAGGAGTGTATAGAAATACTCCAATATTTACCTAACTTTTCCACGGGTCTAAAATTAGTTCAGGGGCGCCGGTGGGGCTCAGTCGGTTAAGCATCTGACTTCGGCTCAGGTCATGATCTCACGGTTTGTGAGTTCGTGCTGACAGCGTGGAGCCCCTCTCAGAGCCTCTGTCCTGCTCTCCCTCTGCCCTTCCCCCGCTCACATGCTCCTGCCCTCCCTCCCTCCCTCTCTCAAAAATAAACATTTAAAATAAATGAATAAACAAAATCAGTTAAAAAAAAGTTACTTTAAAAAGACCTATCCCAAGGAAATAATCCCAAACTAAAAAAGAAAAAGAACTAAGCATTACCCACTGATGAGGAGAGGCATATGGAGAACTTTTTAAAGTACGGATTTTATGTTAACTGTTATATATGTAACACATAAGCCTCCCTCTGAAGTTCAAAAACAGACAAAAGCAACAACGCATGAAAAACCTCCCAGAACAGTGTTTGGCGACCTGCGTCTCTCCACCGTGTCGCTCAGGGTCCCCGCGCTCACCGCAAGCAGCCACCTCGTGCCCGGCCCTCCCCGTGGGGTTTGGAAACACACGCTCGTCCCGCTCCTTGGCCTGTCCTCCAGACACATCTGAACCCAGCCGGACCTTCATCCACGGGCCTTGCCCGCCTGCCCGCCGCTCCCCCCAGCGCCGGGGCCTCAGCAGCCAGAGCGTCTGGGAGGCCGGGTGTGCTGAGCGAAAGACCAAACACATCGGCAATGACGGAACTCGATCTCCCACGGAGACGGACTCACGGGCGAGGACAGGGAGGAGGCCAGGAAGCCGCCCCTGGGTGCGGCCCAGAAGCGGGGTGCCCGCCGGAGCGCGGGGACCGCTTCAGACGCAGAAGGGCTGTGCCTGCACGCGCCTTCCCCCGCGTGGACTGCAGAGGGGCCCAGAACCGGCCTCCACACGCCGCCCCCCGCGGGGGACCGGGGCTCCTGGCCGGGAGCCCGAGGGCGCAGAAGTACCGGAGGTTCCGGATGCCTCTCCTGCCGGCAAAACCGCGACGTGTCAAAAAGGGTGACATTTCAAAAGGATATGGAAACAGCTTGAAGGAGCTTCCACTGCCCAAATCTAGAAATAACGAGAGATTGATTACAACCCACTGAATACCACGGGAGACCACGGCCCCGGCCACGGTGGCGCACAAACGCACGAACAAATGGGCGGACGGAGGACGGAGGGAAAGGTCTTCCTGCAGCAGAAGGCGTGAAGGGGACAGACGTCACGGCCTGCAGCCGCGATGGCACGGAGGCTGGGGTGGCCCGCGGAGTCCTGGAACACCTCCTCGCTCAAGGCGAACAAATACTAACCGAACGGCGGTGACTACACGCCGGACAGTGTGGCCGAACCTGGTGACCACGGTCCGTATCAGCAGGAAGGTCACCACACGGGGTGCTTCCTCATGTGACAGACTGGACGCAGTGCCATCGAGATGGAGGCGTTTCTGCCAGAGTCACACAGACCCAGGCCGAGGCTCATCCCGTGGACGGAAGTGCCATCCCCTGAGTGCTGTTGAGAACGAGGGATTCGTAACAGGCTCACGTGCAAGCCAACCGGATGCCCCACGTCCCTGCACAGACGTGGAGATGCTACTGGGGCCACTGGTGACACGGGGGCATGAGGACAGGCAGACATGCCGCCTGGAGTCTGTGCGGCCTCGTGCCAGACAGGGCCCGGAGGTAGCAGCACTAGGGGTGCAAAACGCTCCATCAGAGGAACGTATACACACACACGTGTAACACACACGTGTAACACACACACACACACACACACACACACACACACACACACACGAGACACCGTGACGGGGTCGGGGTCATGCAACACTCAGAACTGAGAGCATCAACAAAGAGCTGTGCGCGCTACTCCTACAACTCTTCTGTAGGTTTGAAACTATTTTCAATGAAAAGAAAGCTGTATTTTTAAATAAGCACCGTCTGCTGGGAAGACAGCAACGGGGGCAGCAGTTTCTTCATCTTCCCAAAGGCCCGTGTATGACTCACGGCAACTGAGCGGCCAAACCCAAAACCAGCAACCGCTATTTAGAGCAAACCCCGCGAAGATGAGCCGCGGGCGGCCACAAGCCCGAACAGGACCCCCAGAACTGTGCAGGACGGGCTCCCGCCGGGCTGGAGGCCTCAGGGGGCAGCGGCCACAGAGCAGCATCCCGCGGACGAGATCGGGAGGTAGGAAACAAGGTGGGCAGGACGGGGCGGTGGAGACAGGGACGGCCCAGGAGCGAGGCGGGGAGGGGAGCCATGCATGCTGACAGCAAGCGTCCAGCACACGAAGGCCACGAGAGAGGGGCTCCGCCAGGTTCGCAGGCTACCTCAGACACACACGCCCATCGAGTTTGAGGAAACGAAAGTCACGTGAAAAGAGCCAACGGGACGGCACGAGGATTGAACCCCTCCCCCCCAAGTTGCTACAGGGAAGAGAGAAAACGAAGACGGGTAACATCCTTGTAGACAGTGAAAAACACCAAGAAGACAGAATCGACAAACAGACCAAAACTGTAACGGTCTACCTCAAAACAAGCTAAGAGACACTGACGACAGTCGTAAAGAACAAGAGAAGCCGGAATTAGCGAAACTCAGAAACGAGGCGCCAGAGTTGGGAAAACATTAGACAGAAAACTCAAGAAACCGCGAGCACAAGAACGCGAGCGCAAGTGAGGCCGACAGAGGGTTCAAGAGGCAAGGACGACACAACGGTCCCCGTCGGGGTCTCCAAGGAGGAAGCCGGGTAAACAAGCCACCAGAGATGTTCCCGAACGAAAACAGACTTGAAGCTGCGTGAACGCCACCCATACCCGAGACCGCCAACCCAGACAACCGGTTCCAAGGAAAATTAAAGGCTCGTAAGAAAAAAAACAAATTCTTTGGGGAACTTGGGCTAAAAGAACACATGACGTATAAGAGAAACAAAATTAGACTATCATCAGGCCTGAACAGCAACACTTTATGCCAGGAATACATATCCGGAGTAACACGTTCAAGATTCTCGAGGGAAGCAAATGGGAGACAAGGATTTCACAGCTACGCAAACGGGCCTTCAAGTACACAGGGCACGAGCTGCTTCCGCGTGTAAGCACCTGCAGACGCCCTCCCCACGAACCATCCCAAAACAAGCCAGCAGAGGAATCACAGAAAACCGAAACGACCACACAGACACCAACATCAAGATGAATCATCCGTGTGACGCACACGGTCCCTCGAGGAACCCTGCGGGAGGACGAGAGGGACCGCGGGGCGAGGCACTGCTGCAGCGAGCGAGGCCGCTACATGCTCGACACGCACGACAGGACGCTCCCGGCCAGAGCCCCGCCTGCCCGAGCGGGAAGACCCTGCTCCCACCCCAGCACCCAGCCGCGAGGACACCTGCCCTTCCCCGGGAGCCACCTGGACGGGGGAGGCAGTGTCTACGGGGGGCGCACTAGGTCAGAGGGGCGTTCCACAGACCCTTACTGACGCCAAAGGGAAAAACAAAGCGCCCGACCGAGTCAGGATGAACCGTCTGCTAAGCGAGAACCCGCACTCCTGGGAGGGAGTCCATCTGCCGCCCACAATCTCCAGCACCGAGTGGCAATCGCTAGACACGCAGAGAAACAGGAAAGTGGGAGCCGCAGGTGAGGAGAAGAGCAGCCAGCAGAGAAGGTCTGAGCCCAGACCCTGGACCCGCACAGGCATTAAAGCAGCCTTTTTTTTTCTTAATTTTTTTTTTCTTAACGTTTATTTACTTTTGAGACAGAGAGACAGAGCACGAGTGGGGGAGGGGCAGAGAGAGGGAGACACAGAATCCGAACAGGCTCCAGGCCCTGAGCCGTCAGCACAGAGCCCGGCGCGGGGCTCGAACTCACGGACCGCGAGATCGTGACCTGAGCCGAAGTCGGACGCTTACCCGACTGAGCCACCCAGGAGCCCCATAAAGCAGCTTTTATGAACAGGCCAAAGGCAGGATGTCCCGGGGGCTGTGGTCTCTCTCAACACGTGAGCAGACAGGGAACTTCAGCAAAGAATCAGAAACTGTAAGAAAGACTGGAAACCCCAGAACTGTGAACACATCGGTGGGCGCGAGCTTCAGTGGGTGGGCTCCACGGCTGCCTGTGGGTGACACGGCTCCGTGTGGTCAGGGGACCTGAGGACAAACGGGGGAAATCATCCTGCCTGAAGACGAAAGAAAAATGAACGCTGCCAGACACCTGAGGGCAACGTCACCAGGTCTCATGTACGTGTCGCTGGCAAGTCCAAGAGGAAAAGCAAACCGGAACCAGAAAAAATTTTGAAGAACTGAAGGCCACCATGTCCCCAATTTGAGGAACTTCTTCTACAGATCAAAGAACCCCAAGCAGGCCAAATGTCAAGAGAACCAAGTCTAAAAAGGACCGAGACAAACTTCTCAAGTTTACAATGAAAACGTCAAAGCAGCCAGAGAAGGGAGATACGTCAGGTGCGCGGCACAAGCGTAAACCACGTGGGGCCCAAAGACACCGGAACCACGTCTTCCACGGGAGAGAGACGGTCACACATCCATCGCAGCTGCTGATCAGGTTAGGAAAAAGGGTTCTGCCATTTTGCAAAACACGCCAGGAAACCTCCCACCTTTTTTGTGATCCGGAACGAGACAGCACAGCATCGGGACGGGGATGCCCTCCGCGGCGTGAAGGACTCCAGCCGTGAAACAGAGGGGCTCGGGGAGCAGGGGCATAAGGGGTGCCTGGTCGTGGGGCTCCCACATCCCTCTTAGCACGTCCTCACCTAAAGTACACGGCTCCCATCTGGACACGCTCAGCTCCTTCAGGAGCGTAGAAGAGACCAAATCTTCAATGCAAAAAAAAGGGCTGTCAACCCAGACTTTTGCATTCAGGGAAAGTACTATTCAAAGTTGAGGGGGGGGGAACGCCATCCCTTTCGAGTAAACAGAAGCTGAGCGAACCCCGCCCTGCCCCGCCCCCACCAGCGCAACGCCCACTACAAATGCCGGACACGGTCCTGTGGGCCGACGGAAACGCTGCTCGTGCAGGCCCGGACCGCGGCCTCCAGAAGCAGAAACTACACACGCCAACGGGAAACGCCAGGCTCTCTTTCTTCCCGTAACTTAAAACACAATGGACCATCTTGGTAAACCAAGATAACAAAACCCTAAGGCTGGGTTTATAACCGTGTGTGAAGATATCACAACAAACAACACGAGAAACCAACAAAATCTGGACACACGGAAAGCGGCACGGGTCCCTCTCCCCGGCACCCGGACTCCCGGCCCGGCTCCTCGCCCGCCCCACGCACGGGCCTCTTCCAACAGCTCCTTCCGCGGGCGGCCCGACGCTCACCGCGTCCACGCACGCGGACCAAGCCTCCGTGCGGCGAGAACCCGGGCTCCCGCAGCGTCCACGACAAGCCGACGTGAGCGTGAGGTGTGGGGCGCACAAGTACTCCGGGGAGGCCCGCGGGGGGGGGGGGGCGCGCAGGGCGGTCGAGGATCCTGGGCACCTGCCCGACCTGGGGCACAGAGCGGAGACGCCCCCGGGGCCCCTCCAGCCCTCCTCGCCGCCGCCGCCACGGTACTGTACCTCCGTCCCCGACCCCGGTCCCGGGGAGTCCACCTTCCGCTTCTTCCGGGGCCCGATGGCGGCGAGCGCGGTGAGGTTGGCGTCCCGCTGCCTCATCTGCGCCAGTTCCTGCTGCTGCATCTTTGTTGAGAAAAGGAAAACAAGGACCGTCAGGTCACACGCGTGGCTCTCGCTTTGCTACGAAACAAACAGAGGCGGCTGCGGGTCTTGGGAAACCGTCAAAGTTGAAACTTCTCTCACGTTTGGTTTCAACGGTAAGCTTATCCCGCAATCAGAAACACGAAGCAAAAGCAGATGCGCGCCTCTCAAAGCCCAGAGGACGTAACGAACTGAAAGTACAAAGACTACGGCGCACCCAGTGGGGAAACGCCGCCACATGTGGGAGCGGGACGCGGGCTGTCTGCAGCCGTCTCAGGCGGCTGTGTCGGTGCCCGTCGTACAGAAACACCGCCCCTTCCTCACCCTTTCTTGTGTGGCACGAGCAGGTTACGTGAGAGTCTATTTTCAAGTGTAGAGTAAAGATTTTCTGGCTAAAGACGCTTACCTCTTTTGCCTTCTGTTTCAACCTTAGTTGTTCTGGGTCTTCTTGTCTGGATCGAGACTATTTTTTAAAGAGGTAAAAAGAAAAATAAGCTCGGACCTAAGTGTTCATCGTCTAACAGACACGCTATTTTACTCATGATATAGTAATATCCAGATCATACGACGGGACGTATATTACGTTTTTCAATGCTTTTTTACGGCCTAAACGTAACAATTTAGGCTGCACACCATGGGGAAAAAAACAGCCACCATGAAGGTCAGTGCCCCTGGAGAAGAGCTCACACATGGCTTTCGCCACGCCCGCCGGTCAAGGGCTCTGACAGACGGTGGGCCAGGTCGGCCCAAGGGGCTCTGGCTCAGGTCTGCAGCCCACCCGAGGCCCCCTTCCAAATCAAATGCATCACACCTTCGGGCCCGGGCCGGCCCCAACAGCACACTGGCCTCCCAGGGCCTGGGATGGGAGCGGCCGGCCGCGAGAAGCGCACACACTTGCCTTGGCCGCCCGCATGAGGATCTCTCTCTCTTGCTCGTCTTTCCTCTGCTTTTCAATTTGATCAAGCTGCTCAAAAAATTTGAGCTGAGCCCGGACATCACTTGCCTGCTCGTATCTGTCATCATCCTACAGAAAGGCAAGAACACGGTCATAATAAACCTGGGGACCGGGCTGGACAGGCTGCGCACACCCCGCTTCCCCAAAGCGAGTCCTACGGAGTCCCGCACACCCGCCCCCGGCCCGGATGGCCTGCGTGGGACGGGTCTGCAGGCCAGCAGGCAGATGGAGTCTCGGTGAGCCGTGCTGGGGCTCACGAGGAGTTTCCACCTCAAACGCTCGTGTATCATTTGATTTTCACTGCCACTCCGAGGGCACGGGCCTCACGCGGCTGGGCCCCTCTGCACAGCTCCCACGTGAGGACAGAGGAAGGCAGATCCCACCCTGCAACCTGCCCCTGAAGGCAGCACCTCGGTGCAGGTGACCCTCCACGACACAAACGGGGCAGCGGCCCGAGTCGCGGGAGCAGGGCTGGCTCGGGGCCGTGGGCATGCCACGGTGGCACTGGCAGGGGCTCCGGGACCCCCACCCCAGCCCCAGCCCCGTGCCTCATGCAGGCCCGGCCTGCCCTCCTCCTCCGGCCGGGCGCACGGCGCTGAGGCAGCTCCGTGGAGAATTCGGAGCCAGCGCGACACCTGTGCGGCCCCGCGCGCCCAGTGCAGGAAGAGGCTTCCCGGCAGGACCGACCCGGAGTCCACGGCCAGCTCGGCCTCTTCAGGACGGCAGTGTGTTACCTTGTACGAGAAGTTCTTCTGCTGGGCCGTCTCTGATATTTTCTCCACGAGATTCTGTAGCCTCTGCTGCGTGGCGTGTGATACGTAACTCACAACGTCCGGATGCAACTCCGTGATGCCATGTTTTTTACCTGGGGGTAGGCAACGCTTTAGCCGCCGAAGCTCCATTCTCTCCTCTCCGAGTCACCGTTCTGTCTTCCTCGACTCACCGCTCAGAGCGACCCGAGGGCGGCCTGGACAGGCCCTCGGGGCAGGGGTGGGGGTGGGGGGTCGGTCTACACCCGCTGCAACTACCTGAGAACCACCGGCATCGAGCACGGGGAAAGTACAGCACCGGTAACAGGCAGGACAAGGTACCGAGTGCGCTCCGCCGGGGAGCTGGGCAGAAGACGGCTCTATGCGGGGCTAGAGTCGCATGTGCACCGGGGGCCCCAGTGACGGCGGCACCCACGTACCGATCTCTAGGATTCTTCTCTGTAAAGGCGCTGGTAGGAGAAAGGTTTCATCCTTACAGGATCGCGTCAGGGTGCCCACTAAGTCAGAGTTCGTGGCTAATATTCGTGCACTTTCTTCCGACAGGTTTACTCCCGCCATCGAGGCCACGTCGTTGATGTCATCGTCATCCCTTCAGAGAGGAAGATAAGCTGACTGAGCGAGGGGCGCGTCGGGAGACGCTCGGGGGGCCTGACCCAGCGGTCCACAAGCGGGGCAGGGGACCCCGTGCAGAGAGCACACGGACGCCCCTCCAGGCGAGCGTCCCGCCGGCGCCCTCCGGCCCTGCACCGTCACCTGATCGAGGAAGCCCAGCGGTCTTCTTTGAAAAAGAGTCTGGTTTTTTTTCTTCTTTTAATTTCTTTTAATGTTTATTTTTTGAGAGAGACAGAGACAGAGCACGAGCAGGGAAGGGGCAGAGAGAGAGGGAGACACGGAATCCGAAGCAGGCTCCAGGCTCCGAGCTGTCAGCACAGCGCCCGAAGCGGGGCTCGAACCCACGAACCGTGGATCATGACCGGAGCCAAAGTAGGACGCTCAACCGACTGAGCCCCCAGGTGCCCTGGGAGTCCGTTCTTTTAAAGGAAGACCAGCTAAGCGTTAAAGCTGCACAGGAGTCCCAGCACGAGGATGCGTGTAGAGGGCTCCCCCACGGTCAGGACTAAGCTCAGAGAGCAAACCCAGCCACACAGGACCCACAGCTTCAAGGAGTTTGTTCCCAGTGAAACTTGGCTAAGAAAATCAAACAGCATTCTTTTCTTAAAACGGTCCCACAATTGTGGAAAAGGCAGAGTCGGGGGTGAAGGACCCTTTCCTTCCTGAATGAAGCTGCCGACCTGACGCCCCATGCCCCGGATCACCCTACGTGTGCCCCCCGAGGAGCCGGCGTCCCCTGCGAGCAGGCCGCCAGCCACACGCACGGCCCCCCCTCCAGCCTCCCTAGCCTGGGACGCTCCTCAGCCTCGCCTTGGCTCTCGTGCCAGTGACGCTTCGAGGCCACGGGCCAGGTGTCCTGCAGCAGGTGTGTGTCCCCCGTCTGACTGACGTCCCCTCCCCTCGTGACAAGAATGTCACACAAGCCCCGCAGAGGGCCGGGTCTCCTTGGTCCTTTCCTGATGCACTCTGAGCTCCAGCCCTCTGGGGTCCCTGCCGGCTTCCCCCTCCTCATTAGCTCCCCATTTATTCACCGTCACGGGCTCGTGCGTTCCTGTCTCACCCAGGGCACACGGCCTGTCACTACAGACACGCACAGTGGGAGGGAGCCCATCCACCCCAGCACCGCTCTCTGACCTGATGAGATGCGCTAGCTTGCCCTGCAAAGACCCCGAAACCAGCCTTTCTCAGGCACCTGGGTCACGGTGCCACAACGGTTTTTGAAAGCCGTGGTCCGAGCGCTGGGCGGGCTCCCTGCCATCCGGGCGCTACTCCCAGGTGCCTCTGGTGCACACAGCAAGGAGCCCCCGCAATCTGTGCGTGGACACGGACACGGACCCCACGAGCTAACCTGGCACCACGGGGCCTTTCTAGCTTGCCTCGTGCCCGCACTAAAATTTCCTTCCGTGGGACATACCCGGATTCCCCGTGGCCCTCATTCCCTCGCTTCTCTGCTGTGCAGGTGGACCCCTCCCTCGGGGCGGTCCTCCCCGCCCCCACCGGGCGCAGGCCCTCCACACCGGGCCATCCAGGCACAGCGCCCTCCTCACCCCGCTCGGGCGCCGACCCCGGCTCGGCACCGCTGACGCCAGCCCTGCTCCAGCGGCCGACGGTGTCAGGGACGAAGTCTGGTGGGGGCGGGCCCGTGAACACCCCGAGGACGCGTGTCCTTCCCCGCTGCTTCATCGTGATCCACGTCCACGCCACGGCCTTCCCGCTGCGCGTCCCTGACACGCAGCTTTTTACCCAGCTGCTCAAGAGCCCAAACCATGGCATTTGTTTCCAAAAGTTTGAAGTTAAAAGAAGGGCAGGTGAGGCGTCCTACGTGATGGTCACGACGCACTCGCAACACCAAGACCTAGCGTCACAACGATGGCCTTTCCGTCAGTTCATACAGAAAACAGCGGCTCATTTACTTCCTGCTGTGCGTTTGCAGCAGATCTCCCTGCACTAACTTTGCGGGAAAACGCGTACACGGGGGTCAAAGGCACGGAAAGAAAGCGGTCCCAAAACCACAGCGCCGGTGCCCCGCGGGCGAGGCTGCCACAGGCCCAGGCCTTGGCCCCGCCACCTGCTCAGCGCGGACAGTGCGCCCCGTACCGAAACGAGCCTCCCCCGGGCTCCTTGAGTTTGTTTTTCTGCGCGGCAGCTGCTTGAGCCGAGACGGCAGAGAGCGCTTTGGTTCCAGGTAGCACGGCGGGCTTCACCACGGGCACTGCAACACAAGACAGCAGCGGTCCACGCGCGGCACGCGTGCCCCACGCCCTGCCCCCACCGCACCCTCCCCTCGGGACATGCGGGCGTGCCCCCGCTCCCCCGCCACACACATGGGCCCAACCGCTCGGGAGCCTGGCGGCTGAGGGGAGGCCATCACTGCCGACCCACCACGGTGACGCCCGTCAACACGCGGGACCCCTCGCCCAAAATCCTGGGCAGAGGCACGAGCGCACCCGTCAGGTGCAGGAGGGGCTCGGGACAGAGAACCCAGCGGCGCCAACTGGACCCGTTGCCCCCGAGATCACCCCGACGCGGCGATGGCCGCACGGCGCTGTGAACGCAGCGAAGGGCACCGGACGTTTGGGGGGGCGGTGGCGGGGAGCCCCGGGCGTGCGGCCCACGGCCCTCACCTGGCTGCAGCTGGTTCAGCTGGATCTGCTGAGGCGCGGTGAGCACGATGCGGCTGTGAGGCTGCCGGAGAGCGACCATGGGCGTCTGCGTCAACGTCACCTGCGGCGGGCGGATCAGCGCTCCGGGCTTGGGCGGCTGCTGGATGACCTGGGGCAGAGCCACGGGCCCATGAGCACCCACGCCCAGCCGGGGGCCCTGCCGGGACCTGGACGCCCACGTCCGCGCCACGAAAGAGGGGAGCTCTGGGGGCAGATCTGCACGTGGGGCCTGAGGTCGGTGCCAGGACGAGGCAGGCTGACCCGGCGGCCTGGCATTGGAACACGCGCCTTCCCCCCAAATCTCAGAAGGGGATACGGCTGCTAGCCACTGCAGGGCCCCGTTTTCCCTCCCGCACAGGGTCTCTAAGAGATGGGCCGCCTTCTACCCCGGGTGGGGGGGGGGGGGTCAGATTTCCCGCGTCCTGCCCTGAACTCAGCCCTCAGCCTTCAGGGAAGAGCCTCTCCTGCGGCCTCCCCGTGGGGGCCTGCCCGTGCCCACCACCCGAAGCTGAGCTGGGGAGACACCCCAGAGCTGAGTCCAGCCCCAGCTGTGTCCCCTGCTGCCCCCAGGCCTGCTCGGGGCTGTGCTGCCTGGAGCTCCATCAGCCAGAGCGAGCTCCTGCCTCTGCCTTTGCTCCAGGGGCCCCCCACACCCCGCCCCGTCTAACCCTGGGCCCAGCCCAGCGCCCCGCCCCACGCACAGTGGCACTCCCTATGCCAGAGTCACACTGCCCGGCCCAGAAGGTTATTACGTAGGTGACCTGATGGGCGTGCCCAGTATTACGAGACACTTGCTGGGGACACGGGGTGGTGCCCTGCAACCAAACTGTTTCTGCAACAAACCCATGAAAATTCACCCTCTAAAGGAAGAGTCAAGACAACAACTGCCTCAGGGTGGTCAGAGTCAGAGTCAGGTTTTGCCACGAACTAAGGGAAAAGCCACGGTTTTCATCTCCATAGGCTTCCAGGATCCAGGAATGGACCGGACTCAGGCCTAACCCCACTGCTGCTCCCCCACACATCCCCCACCCCTGGCGGGACTGGGAAACGCAGTGCAGAAGTGACCCCGTGGGTCACCACAGCCTCTGACCACAAACCAGGAACACGGGTCAGGTCACAACTACGCACCAAAAGTCAGACCTTTCCAGGAAAGACGGGAACCCACGAGGTTCTCTTCAAGGGAACACCCCTTTAGCGCAAATTAGGCCAGGGGGGGTAGGACGGCCCTGTACGTACAGACCTGCACCCTCGGCACGAAAAGCCCTCCTCTCGCACGCACCCTCAGCCCGCAGCACCGCACAGCGCCCAGCCCAGAAGACCAGACGCTCTCACCCACCATCTCAGCACACCTTCCTCACCGGCGGTCAACGCGAGACAAAGGCTTCCCTGAGCAGGTGGGCAAACAGCCCCACGGACTCTGGTGGCTCACCAGTGGCTCACTCAGTTACTATGTGGCCGCTGTGACAAAACACACTCTACGACCCGCTATCAGGTGACAAGGGAACCTGCACCGTGGGGGGAGCTTTAATGGTCTGTAAAGCAACAAAATCCCTCTGAAATTAAAAAAGCCAACTGCCCTTCCAGGTTTGGGGAGCACATTTAAAATGCAACTCCAGGGGCGCCTGGGTGGCGCAGTCGGTTAAGCGTCCGACTTCAGCCAGGTCACGATCTCGCGGTCCGTGAGTTCGAGCCCCGCGTCAGGCTCCGGGCTGATGGCTCGGAGCCTGGAGCCTGTTTCCGATTCTGTGTCTCCCTCTCTCTCTGCCCCTCCCCCGTTCATGCTCTGTCTCTCTCTGTCCCAAAAATAAATAAAAAACGTTGAAAAAAAAAAAAAATTTAAAAAAAAAATAAAATGCAACTCCTGGGGCGCCTGGGTGACTCAGTCGGTTAAGCATCCAACTCATGATCTCAGCTCAGGTCATGATCCCACAGTTCATGAGTTTGAGCCCACATCGGACTCTGCACTGACAGCACGGAGCCAGCTTGGGATTCTCTCTCTCCCTCTCTACCCCTCTCCCGCTCACGCGGTCTCACTCTCAAAATTAACTAAAAAAAAAAAAAAAAAAATTTGAAACGCAACCCTTCCCAGCAAAGACAGCCCTCGTCTAGCCACGGAACTCAGAAAACTGGATCCACACCTTAAATCAACAATCGGCAGCCTGCAGCTTTGTGTCACCGAGACCCAAACTGGGGCTGCAGAGCTGGGCTCAAGGCCGTGAGACAAAAGGCCCACCGACCGCCTGCCTGATGTGTCCATCGCCAGGCACACGGTTTCCTGTCCCGGGGCCGCTGCTCCTGATCAAAGATAACGTCCCACTGAAGATTCACTACAAATGCCCGGTGTTCACTGGGGGCACGAACACCCCCGGCCGATACCGGGAAGGGACAGGCCGTTGGGTAAGAGCCAACGGGCTTATCCCGTCTTCCCAGGAAACACGCGTGCGGGGCCTCGGCCCCAGTTCACGCCTGAACTCTGTTAGCACCCCGGCCTCCCCCGGCGGGAGCCCTGCCGCCTGCCTGCGGGGACGCGTCCCTGAGCCGTGGCCGATCTGCGTGAGAGGTGGGCACGGGGGTGACGGGCGAGGCTCTCGCCTTCATACCAGCGGCGTGGGCTGCCCCCGCTTGCCAACGCCAACCTGTGTGGGCTGCGTGAGGCTGATGACAGGGGGCTGGAGAGCGCTGGTCACGGTGGCCGCCGTCTTCCCGGCCGTGCGCTGGACCGAGCTGCTCAGCACCACGGCCGTGAGCGCGGTGGTGGCCTGCGAGGCGGGCGGCGGCTGCTGCTGGCTCTGCTGGATGAAGGCCGCGGAGTCGGGGGTCAGCTGTCTCAAGGCGGGCAAGCTTCTCTGGGCGGGAAGACAGACACAGGGTCGGCAGCGGCACGCGGCCGGGCTCCCTCCTCACAAACCCAGAAACCTCCCGCTCTGAGGAGCAAGCCCCTCAAGCTCAACTGCGCGGGTCTCAGCGCCTTCACGCCTCTGGGCGTCGGCGCGGGCAGCCGGGCGCACTAACCCGCAGCCCCACCGTCGCCGAGCAGGGTGATTCTCCGAAAGAACCGGCTAGAATTTGCTCAGAAAAAAGAAAAGGGCGGTATTTCTGAAAGGCTCTTAAGAATGTCACGGCGGCAAAAGTTACTTAAGAGGGCCGGCCTGATGCCCTTGAACTCCACCGCCTACGGGTGAGCCCCGCCCATCGGCCTTCCGGCCGGTGCTTCTGTCTGCTCTGTGCCAGCGGCCAGGCCACAGGCCAGGGGCCTCAGGGCTCAGAGAAAACCCGCTGACGGGGAACGTGAGGAGCGTCACAGGGCACCTGAAACCCACAAGCCCACGGGGCCACCTGGGCGCCCCCCTCTCCCCTCCCCCAGGCCCACGGCAGGCTGCTGGCGTGCAGTGCCGCAGGGGGTCTCCACATTTACCTTCAGGAAAGGCACAAGGTAAGGTTGAGGTGAAGAATTAAGTTCTCGGTATAACCTACTGGTGAAATCTTCCGCTTCGATTTTTCCATCCTTAAAAACGAAAACCACAACAAAATTCTCTCGTGAACACAAGTTAACACTCCTCTGGTTATTCAGCACTGCTCTGGTGCCCGTGGGAATCAGCGTCCTTTCCGCCAGGTCTTGCATGGGGCACAGGTGACAGCATGGGGCAAGTCAGGGACGCCTTTACAAGAAGAGGCGACCCACATTGAGACCCCCAAGCCTCCAGGAGGAAGCCCGGGGTGGGAAGCGAGAACCCAGACAAGAGGGGGGCACAACCCTGTTCTGGAAACCGAAGCATGTGTGGTCTCAGGGTAGGGGAGGCTAAGAGAGGCGGGCAGGGACGGGATGTCACGGGCCATCCTCGAGAGGAAGCCCTAAGAGGGAGCGCTCTCAGCCAGGGCTGCCGACGTCTGGGGTCCCGCAGGGGAACTCGAGCTTCCGCCCAACCTGTCCAACCTGTGCCCTCTTGTTTGGGGCGTTACCAGCAGCCAGGCCCTAACTAATGCCAGGTTCAAGGAGGAAGCGGCAGCAGCGTCCAGGGTACCAGGAGGGCCCATGAGAAGGTGGAACAGGGGCCCCGGTGCCCTGCCGAGAGCACAGCCAGGTGGGGGCAGGGGTATTGCCAGATCACGTGGGGAGCGAGGGACGTAGTGCCGAGTGGCTCCTTCGGCAAGAGGGGACCGACCACAGACAAGGGACCACAAGGATGGACAGGAGAGGCATTTACTTCGTCGGCGATTTTCACGAGAAGGCGGAACTGTTACAATTAAAACAAAAAGCTAGGAATTGTTGCTTCCCGTGAGAGGGGAGATCGTTTTTCAATCTCTACGCTCCCTGAAAATACTTAAGTGCGTGGTCCAAGCAACTGCTCGCCTGCGGGAGCACGACTTGTGTCCTTTTCGGACCAAAACTAGGGTGGCCTGCAGGCAGGGCAAGAGCCAGCCCCCTGGGGAGGAGACGGCAGCTCTGAGAGTGGCTGTCCCGCCACCCGTCACCCCGGGGGAGGGGTCCCCCCCTACCCCCCACCCGGCTGCCTGAGTCAAGAACGGAGGCCCCGGGCAGACACATCCCTCCAGCAGAAGGACGGAAAGCATCCAGAAGCCCAGATGTCAGACCACCAGGCTTCCTCAACAAAGAAACCAAAAGGAAAGCGAAGGGCAAGGAGGAGGGACCTGAGACCAAAGGAGACACAGAGAAGACGGCCGTGCCCGCAGAGAGGTGCAAGAAAAAGCCTTGAAAACGCTCTCAATCAGGTGTGTTTACAAATGCTCCTGAGGTGGACAGAACACTTTCAAGTGGCCTTCGTGTGAGTGCCGTGGGAAGCAGGACAGGTGCAGGTCAGTCCCCAGGAGGCCACCACAGGCCGCGCGCGCCTCTGGCGGGACCTCCCCGCGCGTGCGGCCTCCCCGCGTGTCAAACGAGTGCTCAGAGCCGCATCCTCTTACCAGTAGGTTCTGGACCAGCTCTTTCACGTTAGCGGCTGTCTCTGTAGACTGTTTACCAGATGAGGCCAGTTTTATTAATGTAGATAGAAAGTTTTTACATTTCTTCACGTTTTCCATGGTTTCCTGGATTCAAGTTAAAAAGATACAAGTGAAAAAGTCTTAAAAAGGCAGGTTTCTGTCAGAGCCTCTGGGTTCACCGGAACGTCTACAAGAAACTCCTTTGCAGAAAATGCAGCGACTCTCAGGGCTGCTGAGGGGTGGAAGCCGGGACGTGTGCCACGTGGCCACGCCAACCGAGGGGCACAGCAGAGCTCACCCTGACTCAGCCAGCAGCTCAACGCCCGGGGACGTAACCGGGCGAACAACCATATGCGTGACCATGAGGAACCTGTGGCAAGTCCCCCGTGACGTGGCTTTACCATAAAGAAAAGCTGGCGTCTACGTAAACACGCAACAAAAGGAATTAAACTATGACCCAGCTACGAGAGGTGCGGAAAAGCCTGAGCAGAGAAGCGTGAGAGGGGGTCTAAATAAAGCAGGACCCCGGCAGGTGACCGATGCGCACGTGCACGGGGAGCCACTGGAAGCCTAGCAGGGACGTGGCTCCGCTCTGGGGACAGTCGCTCCTGTATGCTGCACGGGCCGCGGCCTCAAATGCCACCTTTTGGGCTTCTGTCACCGTGGACCTCTGTGCGGCCTGGAGCCTCAAGCAGGGGGGCAGGGCCTTCCCGCCGCCCCGCAGAGCCCGCTGGCTCACAGCCCGCCTGGGAGAGGCCGAGGTCCCCGGGCCGTGCTTGCCCCGCGCAGCTCTACCCTGCAGGAAGGGGGGCTGCGGGCAGGCGGAGGGCCCCTCGAGGCTCCCGTCTCCCACCCACGGGTGGCACTCACCGTGGCAGCCGTGGAGGTGGTGGTGGCCCCTGGCACCGTTCGCTGAGGTGTCCCCGTCTGAACAGTCGTGGCCGTCCCGAGGGAAGTTGTCTGGGCAGCGCCACCCAGAACCAGCTGAGGCTACGAGAGTCCAAAGGCAAGGTAAACAGAGGGTCTGCAGAGACGGCCCTCACATCCCCCAAAAAGAACGAGACCCACAGCAGGCGGAGCCCTGGACCCCGCGGACAGGGAGCCCGGGCAGGGCAGAGTCTGGCCACGGAGGCCGGAGCCAGGAGTCCCATGGCCACCGGTGTGAAGTATCTGTCCTCCCAGAAATGAGAAGCAAAACGGAGAAGCTACAGCTGAAAACGTGTCACCTGGCTTGTGCAGAAGCCAGTGACGGGAAAGGACCGTCCTCCCGCCGGGTCTCCACCCACATCAGCTCTGGCGGGGGCCCCAGCTGCGCCCCCGCCACCAGGCCAGCCTCTCCCTGCTCTCCACGAGCGAGCCTCATCGAGAAACATCACAAAACGAGGGCTTTCCAAGCAGATTTGAGCAATCCGTAGGGAGTGGGTGCGAGTGGGGAGGGGCCGGCGACCCCCACGGCAGCTCCGGGGGGCTCCCGAAGCCTGGCTCCACGCGAGCCGTCACGACAAACGGTTACCGCTCTGTGTATTACATTCTCCCAGTTGATGCGTCTAGCCTTCGACATTCCCTCTCCGGTTTTCCAGACCTTGCTGTCTGTGGCCCGGCGCGCCGGGAGGCCCGCCCTGAGCACCTGCGGCTGTGCCGGTGGCTCGCTCAGCCCCCAACCCCCCACCCCCCACCCCGCGAGGGGACGGAGCTAGACATGGCGGGCCGTCTCCTTACAACCCGAGTGTCTCGCTCACTCCTAAGGTTCGCTCGCAGGGATTACTGAGAACATCACATCACCCTTGGAAGGAAGGCCGCGGGGACGGACACACGGAGCCACCGTCTCGGGGCACTGGGGGGACCGCTCAGAGGCTTCCGGACGCCCGGAAACGGCCAGGGCACTTGTCACCCCGTGCAAGTCCCCTGCACCTCAAGCCACACTCCCCACGTTCCCTTCTGCGGGCCTGACGCGTGCATAGGTCACCCCGTGGTGCCGACACCGCGTCTGCCTTCCACCTGACCCGCCAGCTTCAGGGCCTTCTCAGGACAGCTCCGCTCACTGTGAGCAGAACTCTAACACGCCCACCGGACTGAACCCAGGCGGAGAGCGAGTCCCAGGACAGCCACCCTCTCACGGGTGCTCCGAGGACACGAGTCTGCCGCTCTGCTCCCACCTGTCCAGCTGCTTCGAGGAACAACCTCCCTGCCGCAGACGCAGAAGGAAAGACGACGAGGTACAGCCAGAGGGCAGGGCGCCCGGCGCCAGGCGGCTCCTGGGCCCCCCCCCCCCCAACCGTCCACACCACTCTTGCCTCGGCTTCCTCATCTGGGAAACCGGAACAGCGCCCGCCCCACAGCAGCACAGGGGGGAGTCACACGACAACCAGCGACGACGAAGCGCGGTCCCCGCACGCGGCAGACGTCCGACACAAAGTGGCCAAAGCCGCACAACCTGCACCGTGACGGACGCTCGGAACACCTCAGGACCGAACAGCTCTGAACCCCTCCGCTTCGGGCTCCCCAGCCTGGCCGCCCAGCGCCAGCCACCACCCTGCCCGGGGGGCTCCTCCCGGCTGACGGAAGGGGCCAGCCTGCCCTCCGCTTGACTGACCAGAGGCAGGCTGACAGGGGAGGGTCACCAGGGCACCCTCCCCGCCACAGCCTCGGACACCCGGGAAAGAACACACACACACACCAACCCCAGCAGGCTGATGGGGAACGTTTCTGGGACCGGGCTTGGTTCCTGGCAAAGGGCACGGGCCTCGGGGACGCAGGGCGGCTGGGCAGCCGCACACGGGCCCAGGGGTGCGTTCCAGAAGCCCCCGACCCCTCACCTGTCAGTGCCTCACCAGGAGGAGGGGGTTGTGGAGATCACACCCGCCAGCAC
This sequence comes from Panthera uncia, assembly GCF_023721935.1. Lineage (NCBI taxonomy): Eukaryota > Metazoa > Chordata > Mammalia > Carnivora > Felidae > Panthera > Panthera uncia. The sequence goes on along the minus strand of NW_026057578.1, from coordinate 1,890,990 downwards.
ACACGAGCAGCCGGAGCCCCGCTCCCAGACGAGACGCACATCCTCGCCCCTGCGCTTACAGGTCGGCGGGCACCACGCCCAAACCGTCCACACTACAGATTCCTCTGCTTCACGGTCAAATAGTAATAAGGCGGCTGTTTCTGGGGCGCCTGTGTGGCCCAGTCGGTCAAACGGCTGACTCTTAATTTCAGCTCAAGTCATGATCTCACAGATCGTGAGTTCGAGCCTGTGTCTGGCTCTGTGCTGACAGTGCGGAGCCTGCTCGGGATTCTCTCTCTCCCTCTCTCTCTCTCTGCCCATCCTCCCCCAAAATAAATAAACATTTTTTAAAAAAACAAGGCGGGGGGGCACCTGGGTGGTTCAGTCGGTTGAGCTTCTGACTCTTGATTTCGGCTCAGGTGGTGATCCCAGAGGTTGTAGGATTCTCTCTCTCCCTCTGCCCTCCCCCGCTCACATGCACTCTCTCTCTCAATTTAAAAAAAATTTTTTTTTTAATTAAGGTGATTATTTGTAATTATGCTTCTGGCACAGAGAGAAGCTTTTTTTTTTTTTTTTTTTTTAAGTTTATTTACTTATTTTAAGAGAGAGAGAGAATCCCAACTAGGCTCCACACTATCAACACAGAGCCTGACACAGGGCTCGATCCCGTAAACCACAAGATCATAATCGAAGCTGAAACCAAGAGTCAGACACTCAGCCGAGTGAGCCACCCAGGCAGGCGCCCCAGGGGGACATTTTAAAAACACTGCTGGTGTCGGGGCGCCTGAGCGGCTCGCTTGGTTGAGCGACCGACTTCGGCTCAGGTCACGATTTCGCGATTGACGAGTTCGAGCCCCGCGTCGGGCTCTGTGCAGAGAGCTCAGAGCCTGGAGCCTGCTTCAGAGTGTGTGTCTCCCTCTCTCTGCTCCTCCCCTGCTCATGCTCTGTTTCTCTCTCAAAAGTAAATAAATATTTAAAAAAAAAAAAAAACAAAAAACCCACCGCTGGTGTTCAATCCCATGTGGTTTAAAGAAAAGCCTGACCTAGCCTGGGTAGGCCATCAGAGACAAAACAGTCCTCAGGACACTTCCTCCCGAAGCCCACCTTTGCATCCGACCTCCCAGCCCGCGAGGCCCGACCTCCACGCAGAGGGCGCTGCTCCCACGGCCTCCTCACCTGCACTCCGGGCGAGCGCTGCAGTGCCGTGGCGGGCTGTACCGTCGTCTGGGCCTGAGACACTTGCTTGATTATGGTTGTTGGGGTCACCTGCCGTGCAATAATAGGGGTCCCAGGTGCCTGAAAAGTAAGTAGGCATCATCTAAAAGGAGCAACAAGTGACACGGTTCCCCGCCCCAGCACAGCCGAATCGCCCCGCTACTGCAGAAGGGGAGGGCTCGGGCGCATCGGGCCACGAGCCACAGTCAACAGAGCCACCCCACTTCAAGGGGGGAGCGTGTGACCAGAATCTGTGCGTACTGTGGTAACACCACCACCGGGCTCCTTCACCCCAGTCTACCAAACATGGACTTTAAAGAACGCGAGTATCTGGGAAATCGGTCCTTGTGTGGATTTCTAGTCATCTTGTTCGTAAGCACTAAAACGGTAAGAAGCGCGCGTCCCCTGGGTCTAAAGATGGGTCACGTTGCTGCGGAACAGGAAGTAAAGGAGACAGCGGTCCAAGCGGCCCACTGACACTAATCCGGATAGAAAGACGGGGCCAGTCCTGAGCGCAGTGGTGCAGACGCGGGCTGACAGCGGCCACGCTGGCGGCCAGACGGTAACACACACACGTGACAGTGACAGCACGGGTGTCATCTGCCTGCGTCTCGCTTCACACGGCCCCACGGGCCTTGACAACACCGCTCTGAGCCGCCCTGGACATTCGATGAGGGGCACGGTGTCTCCCTGCACAGCCAAGTCCTCCGTCTACAGTGCAGGCCTTCACCTCCCGAGGGAACGCGGCTGAAATCACAGGAGGAAGAGACCTCAAGCCCCTTCCAGCCTCCACTTGAGTGACTAACCAGCCAGCCAGTCAGGACGGGAGGGTCACGGCAGCGGGCAGAAAGGCATCGGGAGACAAGACGCGGGTAGCGGGCTGGCACGCGCCGAACGGAAGTCAGGATGCGGACAAGACACGCCAGCACGGGGGTCCCGCCCCCCCCTCCACCCAACCTCCGGGCCCAGGGTGCTAACCCCCAAGCACGTGGGGCGGGGGTGCCGTTCAACGCAATCTCCTGACGCTCTCACGCGCCTCCCCGACAATAACACTAACGCACGCAGGGTTCACTCTGCAGAAGAGGAGACTGAGGCACCGGGGGTGGAGTCACGGGAGGGGAGGGAACAGACAGGACGGAGTCCAGGCAGAGTTTCGCTGAGCACGGACGCGGAGCTGGCCCCCCTGAGCCTCCCGAGGGTGGCCGCGCGTGGCCGCCCCTCTCCGCCCTCGCGGGACACCTGCCGGACGGACGTCCCTCGGGCTGCTGCCACCTGGCGCGCGTGCACTCACCTGTACGGTAGAGATCTGGACGGGAGGGGCACTTGTGGGGGTTGCAGGGCGGGGCGCCATGGTGGTCTGAGGCTGGGTCTGCACGTGGGCCTGGGCCTGCATCTGGGCCAAGGCCTGCTGAGGAATCATTAACAACTGCCCGTTCTCGCTCCGCACGAGGACCATACCTGGGGATAGAGGAGACCTGGCGTCAGGAGACGTGCCCGCCCCCGCCCCCCCTCCGCCACAGCCGGGGAAGGTGCTGACCCTACCAGAGGGGAGCCGGTCGGCTCTGAGAAGGAAAAAGGAGAAGCTGCGAGACGTGCAGGGTCGCACGCTCGCCAGGGAAGACGGCGTCCGGGACAGAAAGACGGCGTCCGGGACAGAAAGACGGCGTCCGGGACAGAAAGACGTACGAGGTTTTTTCCTCGTGGGATTCAAGCAGCAACCGAGTCTTGGGAAGGAAGCCAGGCGGCGAAGCTCCCGCGGCCACAGCACCTGCCTCGCGGCCGCCTGCACGGCCACACGCCAGCCCCATGAGGCGGCCCGGCGCTCGCCACCGCCCCCAGCCCCACCGGCCGTCTCGGAGGAGGGAGGCCTGGGGTCCTGGGGGCCCGAAGCAGGCACTCCTCTCGGGAACACGACTCCCGGGACTGCTCTCGGGTGCGGGGGCCGCGCCGTACCCGCGGCTAACCTGGGACGCCCGCGACACACACGCAGGGACAGGGACGGCCACCCGCGCTTGGCAGCTCCAGAGCTCCATCACCGGGAAGCAAGTGCCATCAGCCAGACGCGGCATTAACTGTAGCTTCAAGAACCACAAAGCAGCTATGTCGTCGATTCCACCAGAAAACAGCAGCCTATCCCCACCCCCACCTGGGGATAAGTCTCCCACTTGGAGGGACAGGGCGAGGAAGAAACGCTCCGCTTCGCACGAGGCCCGGTGCCTGGCGCTCCGGGACAGGAGGCCTCCCCGGCGCGGCCCGGCCTCTTCCAGGCTGCACGCAAGGTGGCCTCTCCGAGAGGAAACGGCCGGCCGGCCTCACAACGAGCAGCATCAGGGCTTTCCCTCCCGAACCAAACGGGAGCTCGAGCGACCCCAGTAACTCCCAGAGGAGCCCCTGAACCCCCGGGTCCCGGCTCCTTCGACACCCAGCATGACATCCAGAAGTAACAGGCCTCTCCCGGGCTCACAGCTATAATCCCTCATTTAAAAGAACCACGTCCATACCCATTAAGTAAGCTTCCTTCCAAAACGTCCCCGTTATAATAAACCATGCTGAAATTTAAAAACAAAACCATAACCGGCTGCTGAAATAACACTCTGCTGGACTCTCCCAGACCCCGGAGCCCGTTAGCACACTGGGGACCCCAAAAGAGGAAACCTGGCCCTCCTCCCAATGCCAGTCTCGCAAGCCCACCATCCCCTGTCACTAGTCACCAGAGACCCCCTCCCCCTCGTTAGGGTTCTGGGAAGCCACTTGCTGATGTCGCCGAGCAGCGAGGGGGGATGGCCAGGCCCCCGGCCACGTAAAGGGCCCGGCAGCACCCGTGACTTAGTGCCCCAACTTTAAGCCTGTTAACGTGGCAGTGCATGAACGTGCTTTGACTATCAGCTGCTTTTCTGCTTAAGAAATCACACCTACAGAAACTTAGAGGAATATTTAAAGGATAAACATGTATGAGCCAGTGACGTGGTTAAGATGCTAACAAAACAGAAGTGGTGCCCTGGCCCCACAGACCCGTAAGAAAAGGTGCCGTGAGCCACGCAGCAGGCCTGTGGTTTGAACAAAATTTGGAGAAGTGACCACGTAACTTTAAGCAGGTAACGTAACCGGACTCGGGCATTGCAAACACGTCCGAGTGGGTATGCAAATGGAGCAGTGAGATTGACGGACACAGCTGGACACAAGGGAGGCGGGCTGCTCGTAGACCCCAGGACCCCCACTGACCGCGAACCCGAGAACAGCCACTCGCTCCTGAGGCGGAGGGAAGGCTACGTGCACAGGAGGGCAGGCGCTGTCCTGGGGCCGCACTTCACGCCCGGTCTCCCCAGCTATGGTCACTGATCGGGCAATAGGCAGAATAGCCCGAGGACGGTCACCACACTGACCGCTGCGTCGAACACCCCGTCTTAATGACGTTACCGCAGCCCCGGATCTTGTCAACTCTGGCTGTGACCACTCATCTCAAACAGATAAGCAGCTGTACAGCGTCTACTCCTGCCAACGCTGAGACACACAGGCCTGGCCCACAGTCACACCGGGAGGCCGCCCCTCCCCACCCTCTGCAGGTGCAAGGTGGGCCCCTCCCCCACCCCCAGACGCCGCCAAAGGCCCCCTGCACACCCAGGCCACCCGGCAAAGCCCTGACACGGAAAACACAACGCCCACTTCAGAAGACCCTTCAGAGCCTGTCTGGCCCGTGCAGCCGAGCCCTACAGGCAGTCACCAGGCAAGCCGGGAGCCCCGGACCGGCCTTCCAGGCCTCCTGATGGAACCCGGCCCCTCCCTCACCCGGGAGCCGCCGCCTCCCCTCTACTCCAGACACATTAAAGCCAAAACCAGCCAGTCCACGGAAGCCACAACCCTGATCGGGCAGACAGAAAAGAACTTGGGTTTTCTTCTTTAACAATTTTAATATCTTTCCCAGAGTAGAGTTTGTACGGGAAACTTGAGGAACTCAGAGACGCACACGGAAAACAAATCTCCTGAAATCCCGCGTCCTCTGGTGACCGTGTGCGTGGAAAACACACCAAGGCCACTGCGAACACAACTGAGGCTATGGCGTTGCTACTCAGCCCGCGTCGTCTTCTCACCTGTTGGAGCGTAAGTTGTTTCCGTGTCATCGAACATTCCTCAAAAACACAATTTTCAGCAGCTACGTAATATTCCATCCAAAACGTATTGATGATTTCTTTATTGGTGAGGATACCGGACTATTCTCTATCTTTTGCTGCTGTGAAAGCTCAGATTTTAAAATGACAGCGCACGGCATGAACACCCTGCCGGTACTTCCAAGGTCCGTGCCACGCAGCGGTGACCGGCCTCCCTGTGCTCGCCGCACGAGACCCTGACCCGGCCCCTCCCTGGGAGGCAGGGCGCCCCACACAGCAGAGCGGAGCGCACACACAGTATCCCAGTATTGCGCGGACCGCCAGTTCCTGAGAACGGATCCGACCCCTCCTCGAGCACCAGAGTTCAGGATAAACTCAAGGTTTTCACCCAATGTTAGCTGTCGTGATCCCTCTCCTACAACATTCCTTACTGTATTTTTAACCAAAATGTAGGTCAAACTACACTACAAATTAAACAGGCACTTTTGGATTCCGCCGGGAACCCCACCTGCCCATTAAGTAAGCTTCCCTCCAAAACGTCCCTTTCATAATAAACCATGCTGAAATTTAAAAGCAAAACAAATGTGTTTCAATTCTGGGGAAGCCAGGGGGCTCGGGCCACGGCCCTTCACACGCGGGCCTGGAACGGGGGGCGCCTCCCCGAGGGAACAGCGGGAGCTGGAGTGACAGGAGCAGGGAGCAGCAGCCGGGGTCAGGGGGACCAGACTTCCGCCACAAGGTCTCCACCGGGCCGTGGTGAGAGTCAACACAGACAGCGGCAGGAAAGGCAAAGCCGTCCGCGATCACACACGTGCAGAATGAGACTGTGCCCCGAGCCCCGACGCTGATGCTGAAGAAGCCGCAGTCAGGACGTGCCCAAGAAAAGGGAGCAGTCTGTCTGCACCTCGCTGGACGCTTCAGTCTTGAGTGCCGCACACCCCACGCTCCCGCGCCAAGAGGAGGAGACCGCGGAGGGGGAGGGCCGGGGAAGAAGGGAGACGGTCCCTGGGGCCCTCCCACCACACCGCCACCCGCAGCCCCGCCGGGAGGAGCAGCAGACCAAGCAAGATGCCAACAGGGACACCGGGAAAGCTGGTGGAAATTAAGGCCCAAGTGTTCCTTTTACTCTCATGGCTGTCCGCCTCTTAAACGCACAGGGACGAGGACTCGGGGCACAGGGTCAGACAAGCGCGTGGGCGGGGCTCCCGCGTCCTGGCACCACACCCCGCCACGCAGGCCTGAGCAGGGAGGGGACAGCGCACCAACTGTACCAAACGGTGCTGCTGAGCCCAATCCACACTCGACTCACACGTGAGGCCAGACACGTGGCCCTGGTCCCAGGGTTTCACCCCTTCACGAGCAGCTGGTCAATGTCACATCTCACCACGCTCGTCCATAAACTGCACAATCATTTCTGGAAAACTCCCCCCGGGCTCCTGAAGTGCCAGCAGACAGTGGTGCAGGACCCACCGGCCAGCTGAGCTGGGGCGCCAGCTCGGGGGTGAAGAAGTCCCCACCAGAGCGCGGGGCCCTGTTCGTCAAGGCTCATCCTGCATCTTCCGGGGGGCATCGGTGTTTAACAGTGCGCACCGAGGGCACCTTTCTTTTAAGACCTGTTTACTGTTGCAAAGCTCAATATTTTCTTTTTCATCTGCACAGGGGGGCAGTTCAAGGCTGGAAGCAAGAGCAGCACAGGAGGAGACGCTGCTGCTCCGGGGCAGGGAGCAGTGGCATTACCGCATTTCCGAATATTTAGCTGGAGATGAAGCTTCTGACCCGATTCGTGTTCCAGCTTGTGCAGCTCCCTGCACAACACACATGCCATCATCATGAACTTTAGTTCATCTGAGCATACACCGCCAGCTACAAACACGGCCGAGAAACGTTAAGGAACACGTGACGGGAAGAGCTTCGCCAGGCCAGCGTGGTTAGGATGTCAACTCCCCGCAAACGCATCTGCAGATGTAACACAAAACCCACCCGAACCCCCGCAGGCTTTTGTGTGCAAACAGACAAGCTGATTCTACGATCCACAAACACAAGGTCCTAGAGTAACCCAAACAAGCGGGAGTAAGGACCGAGTCGAGGCTAACACTGACCGTTTCCAAAGGCATCAGAAAGCCGCGGTCACTGAGGCAAAGTCGAACAGATCAAGGAACAAAACAGTCCAGAAACAGGCCTGCACAAACACAGACCGGTGGTGGCTACAAAGGCAACTGGATGGGAAAAGGGCAGCCTTTCGACAAATGGGGAACCAGCGGACATCCACACGCGAAAAGCATGGACTTGGATCCATGCCTCACACCATACACCGACAGCAACTCCCAGCAGATCCCAGACCTAAACGTGAGCCCTAACACTCTAAGTTTCTGGAAGACAATGTGGGGAGAGGGGGAATCTTTGTGACCCTGAGTTAGGCAAAGATAGTCTAGATACAACACCAGAAACACAGCCCATAAAAACAAATTGGTAAACTGGACTTTATCAAAACTAAACACTTCTGCTCTTTGGAAACCACACTCAGAATGAAAATAGAGGCCGCAGGATGGAGTCCTCGCAGGGCCCACACCCAAGGACAGGCCTGCATCCACAACACATACAGAATTCAAGAAAACACATAAGAAACAACACATTTGAAGAGACCACTCACCAAAGATACCAGATGGCGAGTGAGCACACGTGAGGGTGTGCCACACCAGTCATCAGGGAGCGCACATCAGGTCCCCAGGGCGACACCTCAACACACAGACCCACACACACATCACCCGCAGCAGCTTTGTGTGTAACAAGGTGGGAACAAACCAGAGTACACCAGCACGTAAAAGGACAAGTGACTCTGGAATATCCATAAAACAGAAAAGTACAGATGACCAGGGATGAGCTACTGGTACCCAGCAGCATGGTCAACCTCCCTTCACCATGGAGCGATGGTTCGGAAACCCTCCTACCAAAGAGCTTGCAGGGGCTTCCCACAGCTTTTGAGATAAGGTGGCCCTCCCTCTGCAGCCTCACCTCGAAGATGCCAGCCACAGAGCCCCCGCCTACCATAGGGCCTTGTTCTAGAACATTCCTTCTGCTCTGCTGCCTCCAGAGCCAGCTCGAGGCCCACATCCTGCGACTGTGGCTCCCGGACGGTGCCTCCCTCAGCACAAGCTCCCTGGGGGCAGGACTGACACCCTCAAACGTCTGCATGGAGAGGCAGAGAAACAGAACACAACCTCCAGCCGCACTCCACGGGCCAGCTGCAAACAAGCCCAACCATCGTAAGGACAATGAGCCAAGAAAAATACAACCAGTGGCTAGTGTGCTATCTGGTGGACGTGCATGTGAAGAGCTGTTTTCCTGGGGCACCTGGGTGGCTCAGTGGGTTACGTTTCCGACTTCGGCTCAAGTCATGGTCTTGCGGTCCATGGGTTCAAGCCCCACATCGGGCTCTGTGCTGACGGCTCGGAGCCTGGAGCCTGCTTCGGATTCTGTGTCCCCCTCTCTCTTTGCCCCTCCCCTGCTCATGCCCTCTCCCTCTCTCTCTCTCTCAAAAATAAATATTAAAAAAAAAAGGGAACCGTTTTCCCATGCTGTCAATGCTTTCAAATGCGAAAGATTAGAAAAAATATCTGAAATGTTTGATGAAAACAAAACACCAAACTCGGGATGACCGTGACAGACGTGCTAATCGCCACGTCGTACGTCGTGCATCGTGCGCTGAAACCAACATACCGCTGCAGGTCCCCGGCACTTCAATAAAAAAGAAACACAAAAAGGCCTCAGGGCAGGTGGATCCCCCGCCAGTTCAGGGTTCAAAGCGGATGGCGGCCTGAGACAGAGTCAGGACTCCACAACCCATCACGTTTCCCTCTCCTCACAGCGTCCTGGGACTTTCCAAGTCCTGATGAAACTTAGGACGTTAACGGTTTAAAGTAGCGTGTCCCCAGAACTCTTCAGACACTGTGTTTTAGGGACCTCACCCACATGTACACACGTGTACACACGCGTGCACACACACACAGACACACACACACACACCCTGCAAAACCATTTGCCACGGGCTGGGCCGGTGGAAGAGGCCGTGGGTGGGGGGTGCGGTGGATCAAACATCTCCATACAGGTCGAAATTTTGTAATGAATGTGTTTAAAGCACAATTTCTGAAAACAAAATTCTGTCCAAATCTTGACTAAGTTGTCGTAATCACAGCTGTCTTATCTACTTTACAAAGTGCCCAAGGGGCGCCTGGCTGGCTCAGTCCATGCAGCATGTGACTCTTGATCTAGGGTTGTGAGTTCGAGCCCCACAGTGGGTATAGGGATTACTTAAAAATAAAATCTAAAAACATTTTTTAAGTAAATATCAGTGGCCAAAAAATGTATCAAGTGATTCCCAAAAGCAACACAAAGGGCCAGGCAGCAAGGAGCTCAGCCTCACTAACGAAGACGGGCAAATTACTAGATGACTCTCTTCACCTACATCTACCACAGCCTGGGGTGGATGCAGGGCTTAAATTCTGGGCAAGGGTCTCTTCTCACAGCACCAGTGCTGGAAGGCGCGTCCCTCGCCCGGGAGGCACAGGTGCAGCCAGCGGGCCACGTCCACACCGAGAACCGCACATCATCCAGAGGAATGTGCTCCGACTGTGTGCCGGGAGGGACGCATGTCCTTGATGTGTGACGTAAAAATACACCTGCGGGGCAACACAGGGGGCCGACCCGTGTGACAGTGCCGCGGGCGTGCTCAGCGGTGTGCTGAGAGCCGAAAACCACGGTCTGCACACGGCTCAGGGTGTCTGTACGGTGCCCCACCGTCTACGGCCCTTTACGTCAGTGTTACAGTCCCCGCGTCACTTAAATCCACAGCGAGAAAAACAGGGCCAGCAAGTGCTGGGTGACAGGCCGTGAGGAGGGCTGCCTGACGCCACCTCTGCCCCGCTCCTCCTCAAGGTCCACCACCACTTCACCCCGGGACCCACGCACCGTCCCCATCCCCGTGGCCCCATCGCAACCCTGGGAGCCACGGCGTTCTCTCCCATGGACGTCTGCCCAGCCCAGTCCCGGACGCTCCGTGCTGCACGTGTCCGGGGGTGGCCGGGGCCTCGCACTCAACAGACACTTACTAAACACCAACGCGCCACAGGGTCCAGGCGGCCCCGCCCTGCGGCTCCAGCAGTGTCTACGTGTCACTGCTCTTCCGGAAGGTGGAGAGAAGACACCGTCCCCAGAAAAGACACGGCCGGCTCTCCGACAACAGGGCAGGACGGTGGACACAGCCTCCCTAACCGAGGGCCAGGCTGCCCTCCAACATCATGGCCCCAGGCCTCACCGCTCTCAAGGGGCCGGCGGCCCGACCTGCCTGGCCGGCGGACAAGCACCTGCCCAGCGCACTTCACCCGGCGTCCCTGCCCCTGCCTGGGAGGGCATGGCGCGTGGCGGAGGAGTCGTGGGCTCTGCGCCCCGGCCCTTCCTCTGCTCGGCCAGCGCCACCTTCTCGTGTTCTCACTTCTCTAAAACCCCTGAAATCCAGGGGCGTCGGCGACGTGCCTGCGCTCCTGCTCCGGGCAGCCTCCCCGTGTGGGCAGCGAGCACCCCCACTGGCCCAGGTCAACCCCTCAACCTCCCTGAACTCTCAGGATCGAGACGGAGCGCAGTTACCTCTTTCTCTTCAGGCTGAAATCCTGAACGCCCTGCACCACCCGAGAGCCTCTGCACACACACGTTACCACGCTCTTCCAGGTGCGGTTCGTGCGCTCCTCCGATGCTCCCTCAGCCTTGACCGGGGGAGGCTCTGCTCCCCACCTGTGCCCCCCACGCACCCACAGCAGCGGAACGGCCCGGGGCCCCTCGTGCCCTCGCCCCCAGTCCATCCTGCCTTTCCTTCGTTCCCCCTACCCCCTTTCTCTGGACTTTCTCTTCTCCTGTGAGGGATGTTGCTGTTTTTCACCCTAAGTGCCTCCTAGCGTAAACCGTGCGCAGACAAGAGTAAACGCGCACATGCTCCCGGCAAAGCCTCAGGAACGCAGTCCCAAAGCAGACGTGCAGAGCAGCCCCAGGCAGGTGCTGAAGAAGCCGCCTCTGCACCGCCTCTCTCACGAAGCTGTGCTGATGTCCAGGGTCCCAAGAGCAGCTCTGGAAATAGGACAGGTGGCTCCGCACGAACACCGAGGCGGAGAATGCGCAGGATGCTCTGGAAGAACATTCTGGGTCTCTGTCAGGATCAGTAAGCAGAGAGAAAGGCACTTTCCCTTGCAGGGTCATCCCCATGGCCTTCTACTCGGCAACATCTACGTCCTCGCACAGTCAGTATCATCTACTGTACCCTCAAATCCGCACACTCGGCCACCCTGAGGTGAGCGTCTGTGCCCTCCCATGTGTCCAGCTGGCTGGTGAGCCACAGAGGCCGCAGGAGAGGGACTGACCGCAAAGCGTCAAAGGCGCCGTGCCAGTCAGAGCCGCCCGTGCCGCAGGACCGGACTCGGGGAGCCAGGCTGCAGGCCCGTCCAGCGCCTGGGGCCGTAGCAGCTACACTGAACACTGGACGCCCTGCCTCTTGTGGAAGTTTTCGTGCAAACACTGCACAAGTTCAAGGAAACGGAGGTCAGGTGGCAGAGGCTGTGACTTTACGTGATTTACGGCAGAACGTCAGCCCCAGGCAACCCCGCTTCTCAGAACACTGGAGTCGAGGAAGCAAAGCAGGGGCCCGAGCCCATCCCTTCCCGCAGTCAGCCAGCAACTCACCCACGGAGGACCTACTACGTGCCAGCACGCAACACACACCAACGAAAACCAGGAGCACAAGGCGGCACCCGCTCCTGGGGCCTCCCGCGTGGTGGGGGGAGGGCACGAGCCGAGCAGCGGACCCGCGCGTCCACCCAGGCCGTGGAGGGGGGCCACGCAGCACTGCAGGAGCCCGTAGCCAGGGGGCCTCCGCACCTCATCTGAGGGGCCTAACGGGCTTCACGGAGGAAGCGACACGGTAAAGACGTGGGAAGGAGTGGGGCCTCGCTGCCGGGAGGGTGAGGGAGAACACACCTTGTCCCAGAGACGCAGGCGAGGACACCGCGAGGGTCAGCTGGGAAGGGCACAGAAAGGGGACCCAGGAGGCTGAGGTCCAAGCACAGGAGAGCGAGGCCCCAAGGGCCCAGGCAGGAGGGGCCGGCACTCGGGAAGAAGCCGGGGGCTCCTAGCTGGTGGCTTCAGAACTCTCCGGAAGTGTGGGTGTGGGGGTGCGGCTGGAAAAGCCGGAGAACGAGGAAGGAGAGCGCAGGTGGGAGGAAGAAGGTGCTGACAAGAGACACTGTTCAGTTTTCAGTAACATGAAGGCAATTCCCACAGTTGGCAGAAAAAGCGTCTGATAAACTCAACATCCACTCATGACTACAGAATAAATATCCCCGCCAAAAAAAGCAAACAACTTCGGAGAATTAGCAGTGGGAAGGAGCTTCCTTAACTTGATGAAGGGAATCTACAAACTATCATCTCCAATGGCAGATCTTTAGAAGCATTTCCTTTGAAATCAGGAATAATTCAAAGAGGCCAGCCATCACCTCTCTTACCCAACACCGTACCCAAGGTCCCAGCAAGCCGACAGCCCAGAGGACAGGTCAGGGAGTGGGAGCATAAGGCTCTGAATGAAATGAGATTGTCATTAATTGTACAGAACAGGATTCGTCACATATAACACCCAAAAAAACCAGCACCCACAGGGGCGCCTGTGTGGCTCAGTCGGTTGAGCATCCGACTTCGGCTCAGGTCATGATCTCACGGTTCTCATGGGTTCAAGCCCCACATCACGCGCCACACTGATAGAGCAGAGCCTGCTTGGGATTCTCTCTCTTCCCCTCTCTCTCTCTCTGATCCTTCCACACACTCTATCTCAAAATAAATACATTTTTTTTTAATGGCACACACGTTTTAATGAAAGCATTTGATAAGATTGGTAGACATAAGGTCAATGTGCAAATCTCAACTACAATTCAATGTACCATCACCAAAAATTAGAAAATGCAATTCTTAAAAACTACTATTTAGAGAATCCTAGAATGAATCTAACAAGACCTACATGGAAAAAAATACATACACTTGAATGAAAGATCTTACAGAAGATCTAAATAGAGTGATAAACCAAATTCGTGAATACATAGGCACCATACCGTAGATGTCGATCCTCCCCGAACTGACCCACGGACCAATACAATCCCAATCAAAGCAACTATGGGGACTTTCACAAGCTTCAAAGATTTGGCTGAAAAATGTATAAGCAAGATCAAAATACCAAAAAACAGACAATTCTCTGGAAGAAGCGAGTGAGGTACTGCCCCAGTGTCAGCACAGAGCTACACTATGGACACGATGCTACCGAGGAAAAGGCAGATAAACCAAGCGAGAGCCACCGAGAGCCCAGAAACTGACCCCTATGTAATACAAACTTGAAATACTGCAGAGGGACGTGCAGACCAGTGGGGTAAGGAAGGCCCATTCAAAGAAACAGTGCTGGGGCAACTGTCTGCTGGAGAAAGAGGAGAGAGTGACCCCGAGCTCTACTGCACCACACACACACACACACACACACACACACACACACACAGCTGAACCTGCGGGACGGAAGCCAATGTCAAGATGTCAGAAGAAAATACAGGAGAATATCCCTGGGACCTTGGGGCTAGGAAGAAGGTATTAAACATGACTCAAAGGTGTTTACCACAAAGACAAGACAGACAAATGCTGCTACGGGAAAACCAAGAAACCCACTCGTCGCCATGAAGAAAAGTGCAAAGGCTGGCCGTCAGCTGAGGAGCACACTGGCCACATACGTGACCTCCAAGGAATCGTAACCGGGATAGAGATTAACTCTTACAAATTAGAGAGAGACGATTCAGAGCACGGCTAGAATGCAGCAAATCCACGGCATGGGACAGTCGTCCACGATGAAAGGGGTGCGTGCGACACCCCGCTAAGCCTCAGGAGCGTCCCACTAAGTGCAGGAGGCCAGACACACAAGAGCACCACTGTGCAAGCTCACGTTTACGGAACTCCGGATGAGGCAAATCATAGTGACAGGGTGCCAGGGCCGGGGATAACCGCCAACAGGCCTGGGGAGGAGTCCACACCTTGACCGTGGTGGCAGTCACACGTAACGTATGTGTTTGTTAAAACTCACAAAGTCAGACGCTCAACGGGGTCGACGTCACGATATGCAGACTAAGTCTCAAGAAAGGATCGTGAAGCTAGATGGGTGGGGCGCCACAGCACACCCACTGGCAGTTAGAATGCAAGAGGCCGACCCTGCCACGTGCTGGCACAGGCGTGCGGGGACAGGAACTCTCCTGTTGGATGAACAGCACATTCCCACAACCACTTAGGAAAAGCCTGGCCTGAGCCTGAGGAGCCTGAACACAGGTTTCCCCAGTGACTCAGCAATTCCGCTCCCAGCATTTACCCTGGAGAAAAGAACACGCACGCGTACATCCACACCGAGCCCTGTCCACGAACGCTCAGAGACGCTCCATTCATTACTGCCCAGGAAACCGAACCGCCGGCGTCCGGTGGACTGACGGACACAGTGTGTGTGCGACCGGGGCGAACCCCGAACACCCCGCGTGAAGCAGCCAGACACGATCACGACGTGCAACTACGTTTCCGCGAATTGTGACACGGCAAACAAAACTACAGAGACGCGAAGCGGGGCGCGTGCCTGTCAACGAGAGGGCAGGAGAGGCCCTTGGGGGTGAACGGAGCATGTGCGTCCGGAGCGTGAGGGGGCCGGACAGATGCACGCACTTCTCAAAGCGGGTGCACTGTGCTGCATGTGTCTTATGGGCGTCTAACCCCCAAGAAAAGCCTTACGCGTGCTGAGCTCTATTTAAAGGCGAGCCTCCTCACACCCGGCTGGCGCGTGGCCAGGAGGCTGAGTCACCCGCTGGCGACAGCACAGCAGCCCGGGGGGAGCTGCCTCTCACCTCGGCCAGCGGGACCGCCCGGCAGGCCCCCACCTGCAGCCCGGAGCTCCCCGGCTCGGCCGGCGTGGGCTGCTGGGCCTCGTCGCTGTGGCAGGAGGAGCTCAGGTGTCCTTCTGGACCATTCCTTCCAGAGGTATTCTGAAGGTTTTAGTGCCTGCACCGTGCAGGAAGGTGTCGCTAGGAAAAGTAATTTTTCTCTGAGTGGACCAGATATAAAAGTCCGTTTCTCAGTTAACACAGAATGCCAGCACAAGATGATCTCCAGGGTACATCATCAAGGAAAACAGGGTGCAACTCCGCACACATGCACTTCAGGTGTGAACATGAACATGCTTATTCTTACAAAAAGAAATACTGGGGGCGCCCGGGGGGCTCAGTCAGTTAAGTGTCTGACTTTGGCTCAGGTCATGATCTCGCAGTTTGTGGATTCAAGCCTCACACGGGACTCTCTGTGCTGACCGCTCAGAGCCTGGAGCCTGCTTCGGATTCTGTGTCTCCCTCTCTCTCTGTCCCTCCCCTGCTCATGCTCTGTGTCTCTCTGCCTCTCAAAAAATAAATAAACATTAAAAAACAAAATAAAAATAAAAAGCTGTAAAATAAATAAAAATAAATCAGTTCTCATCCAATTCCCTTTCTTCAGTCCCTTCCCCATAAAAAAGCCGGTTGAAAGAGGAAGAAAGAAAGAAAGAAAGAAAGAAAGAAAGAAAGAAAGAAAGAAAAAGAAAGAAACTGAATGAATGGCCCAGAAACCAATGAAAATAAAAACTTTAAACTGTCTCTGGGGACAGGCAAGAGAGAGGGGACAGAGGAAAGGCTTCTGCAGACCCAGCTCTCCTGCCGCGGGCAGAGAACTAAAGCGTGTATCATCAAACTGGTAACAAAACACACGGAAAAAAGAATTATTTCAATGGAGTTTGAACACACAGGAACTGCAAGAAACCTTAAACTCCACTTTCACTGTTTAATTGTGAAACTCTAAGTATATGGTAGGATACGCCAAGTGAGTAAACAGGATTGCATTATCAGACCCATGATTTTCCGAGCCAGGGAAGAGCTACAAACACAATTTCAAAGAATTTAAGGGACCCCTGCTGGGTTAGCAACCTGAATGGGAAGTACGTGTGGCTGGCTCCCTGACCCCAGATGCGGGGCCCTGCCCAAGCCACGTGCTGACACTTCTCGGGCTGAAGGAAGGGGGCGCTCACTGCCAACGGGGACAAAGCGACAGCGCGGGGCCATCCCCCAACGCCTCCTCCCACGTCCACAAACCCCGCACGCTGACAGCCACGCCGCCGGCACACAGAAGTTAACTCCAGGTTCAGGCAGAGGCCGGGAGGAAAAGGATGCTCGGGGCACGCGGAGGAAGACACAAGAGAGCACCTGGGGACAGGCAGGCGGGGACCAAGCCCAGCCACACAGGCACAGAGACCGCAGAGCAGCGCGGACGACACGTAAGCCCGCCGTGCAAGCGACCCCGCATGCTCGCGCCCACCACCTGCCACAGCCACACCCCTGGGACCCCACTCCCCACTGGCTGCTCCCAGAATGCAGGCTCAGCCCGCTGTCTGGAAAGTTCCGCAGGCACTCTAGGGGCCCCCTGTCCTGTCCCTCCTCGGAGTGGCCTCCCTGAGCACCCGTCTGAACAGCACCTCCTACCCCGCCTCACTTGTGCAGCAGACCCCGATGTGCGCGTGCTGGAACTTCGTGTGGCGCACGCGGCCCGTCACCCCTTCCGGAAGGACCCCCATCACATGTAACGTGCCGGCACAGAGCTGGCACTCGGTAAGGACACGGCCATTAAAACCACGGAGTCTGTAACTCCCCACAGTAGTGGAGGACCGGGGAACTTTTAGAAAGGAAACGGTGCGTCAGGGACAGCCACAATGATCGCCTGGGGACAAGAATAGGGATCACCCTTCACGTCTTTCCCGTATTTTTTTGTCCTTATCAAATCTTGCAGGATGAGCATACATCACGGCAGTTACCCCCTCATCCACGCTGGGATCCCGCCGCTTCCGCGTGGGAAGCAGAGGACCCTCCCCTTGACTCAAGGCCGGAAGGTCAGGTGCAGCCTGGCGCTGCATCACGTGCCTCGTCCTTCACGGGACGTCCATCCCCTGGCGCGGGCATCTCGTCCCGTCACCTGGGCATGAGGAGGGTGAGCCCAGGACAAGAAGGTGCCCCGGAGAGAGACCACAGTCACACGACGTGTGTCACAGCACATTGTCACAACCGTTCTGTTTCACCGTTATTGTTAATCTCCCGCTGCGCCCGGTTAGGGTTTATAAACCGCGCTCGACCAAGGGCGGGGTGTGTGTCGAGGAAAACACTTGGTGCGTGTAGGGCTGGGTGCCCCCACGCCTTCGGGCTTCTGTGGGGGTCTTGGAGTGGATCCCCCTGCAAATAAGGGGGGGGGCTGCTGTATTTACGTGGAAATACGTGCTGTATTTACATCTGTTTAAAAACCAGATGTTGTTTGTAACTACGGACAAGGGAGCTGCACCTTCTAGCGGCCACTACGGAAACGGCCAGGCCTGGAGGGAAGCCCCAGACGCAGCCGTGGGGTTCAGTGCACAGCCAGCCCCTGACGGACACTCAACTTTCTCTAACGAAGACCAGGCGACGCTTCCGTTTGAACGAAGCCAAGGTGGACCCGACTCGGGTGGTGCCCACGGCCCCCAGCACGTTGACTGCTCACGCAGGTGCCCGGGGGGGGGCAGCGGCCCTTCTCCAGGGACAGCCAACAAACCTCTCCTCACCGCACGCAGACGCTTCCAAGCGCTCTATTTTAGCCATAAGAAAAGTGCGTACCCGTATCAGACCCGATCGACCATTAACGAAGCCATTTCAAACAAGCCCCTGAACACCAGTGCCAGCTTCTTGGCCTCAGGAGACCGCAGACGCTGGCACTTCACACAAATGACAACTACCCTCCCTTCCGGAACATGATGCAGCACCGAGGCAGACAGAAGAAGAGGCACCATAACCTTTTAGGTGCAGCTTTACTGAAATCTAGTTTACAAAGAATTGTTTGAAGTGCACAATCTGGGAGCTCGAGCAAACAAACACACTTGAGTAGTCACTCCTGCAGTCGAGACCTGAAACATTTCCATCAAGTTACAAAGCGCCCCAGCACCACGTGGCAGGCTCCCCAGAGCAGGCCACCGCTGTGGGCACCACGCGGCTTCTCCTGGGGTCTCAGAGACCTGGGATGGTGCAACGGCCGGTCCCCGGGGCCTGGTTTCTTGCACCCGGCAGAGTGCTGTGAGCCCCTCCACAAGGCTGCAGGTGTCAGCACCCTTTCCTCCACGTCACCAAGTACCGAGTGCGGACGGGCCACACGCCGTGCACCTCACGGACATTTAGGTCATTTCCAAGTTGGGCTCTGGTGAGTAGGGCCGCTGCAAACGCTGCCAGGGAGTCCCTCGTGGACGTTCACCTCACTCCTCCTGGACAGGCTGCTGGACACAGCAAGGACCCAGTGCTGTTCGAGCACCTGCCACATGCTGTTTCCTCCTACTGGGCACTCACCCCCGGCAACCTGCGGGCTCCGTGACCCCCACACCCACCGGCTGGGGTGCAGCCTGTTAGTGGGCGTGGAAGCGACGGGGTACCCACTGGACTCTAACGCGTCCTTCTCTGATAACCAGTGATGTGAGCATCTTCTCATATGCTTCGGGGCCATTTTTATACCTTCTATTGTGTCTGTTCAGACCTTCTGCCCATTCTTTTTTTTTAATTTTAAATATTTTTATTTATTTTTGAGAGAGAGACAGAGCACGAGTGGGGGAGGGACAGAGAGAGAGGGAGACACAGAATCTAAAGCAGGCTCCAGGCTCTGAGCTGTCAGCACGGAGCCCGATGGCAGGGCTTGAACCCACAAACCGTGAGATCGTGACCTGAGCTGAAGTCGGACGCTTAACCGACTGAGCCACTCAGGCGCCCCTCTTCTGCCCATTCTTAACGGTCTTCTGACCACTGCTCTGACCTGCCTCCCTGTGCTCTACATAAGTTCTCCGTCAGATGCATCACCCCACTCCAAAGCCTGCCTTCCAGTTTATTAACGACGACTATCACCTAGCAAAAGTTTCCTTCTGATTCTGAAGTCTGGTGTATCGATCTTTCCCACTGCGGTTCGGGCTACCTGTGTCCTAGGAAATCTCGTACCAACTTATTAACCCGCGGTCATAAAGATCACCACCTGAGATTTCAGTGTCACGGCCAGAGGGCCACACTGCCACTTCTGGGAACTCTGCGGCCAGCGTCTGCACCCGACAGAGGACGATCCCAGAATGCATGATCCACTTCTGCTGACATCCTTTCTCTCTGGAGCGGCACACCAGGTGTGATGGAGCGCGCACGGAAGCTGGGCGCTATTCGCTCCCACCTGACAGTCCGTCTGTGAGACTGCTCGGCAGAGACCCACTGTGCTTCGCCTTACCTCCCCCCCCACCCGCGAAACGGGCGCCCTTCAAGCGCAAGGGGGCGGGTGGAAGCTGGAAGCAAGAACAGTGAGGACCAACCAAAGCAAAGCAGGGCCAAGTCTTTGCCGGACTCGGTCTGAAGCCACACCCACAGAGCGCCGGGGCCAGTCTCGTTCTAAGGGAACTGACTCACAAGTGTGGGGGGTAAAATCTTAAATCCTGTGCTGAAAACGGAGCACGCCAGCCGCCCCCAGAGTGCTTCACTCTGCTTTAGGACAAGTCCGGCTTCGCCGTGAGAAAAGCGACCCCTGGTTCCCACGGTACAAACGCAGTACCCTACAACCTACAAACCCACGCTGCCCCGTTTCAATCACGTAGAAGACGACACAGCCGAGGGAGCCTGAGATCTCCTGTGTCAATGCCGGCTCCCAGACCTCTCCCTGCCAGGACACTCAGACAGAGGGGCTGCCTGGCGAGCAAGCATCAGCTAGGACGCTGTTCCCTCGGGATCCCCCACGGCCAGGGCGGCCCCCAAACCTTTTTCTCTCCTACATGCGCCCTTCTGCCAAGGCTGGTCTCCCGTCCACCCCGACGTGCACTCATCACCACGCCCACTCTGTCCCACCACCAAGGTGCCCCCTCACTGCGGCAGGCTGCTTTCCAACACAAGTACCAAAAATCACCCCTGAAAGTCCCCTAAAGCCCCAGGAGGTCTTGGGCTGAGTGGGTTCCCTCCTGCGGTAACATGGCCAACTCCTCCCAGGTACTGGAGCACATGGGGGCCTGTTCACCTGAACCCCAGACCAAAGAGGGGGCTTGCCTTTGAGAAGTCTGATGTACCAAAAATGCTTTTGTAGAAACACTGAATCGTGCGTGGGGGCTGAGCAGAGTGACATCTGTTGCCGTACCAAGACTCCCTGGGGCACACCTCCTTGTCCCCCTGAGGGGCACTGCTAACCATCCGTGTCATGGCTCCGAGAGCTGGCACTCAAGGGTCGAGGGGACCTGCACAGCCAGTCAGCAGTGGAGCCTGGCTGCACAGAGTCCCACTACTGGTTGTCGCTGTGTGGGCCCGTCTGACCCTGGCTCAGGAGGACAGCAACATCCAGAACCACCTGCAGAGTCAAAGGGGACTTCCCCCCACCCAGGGCTCGTCCCCCTCCCGCACGCCCCTTCCCCAGGCAGCCAGCTCTTCGGCCCCGCACACACTCATCGCACCGGCTCCCGCTACGGCAGTTCTGACCTCCACCTCCGCACCTGTGCCACCCACCAGGCCGGACACAGCTGCTGCTCCTCTGGACACAGCAGGGCTAACGCATGCCCCCACCGGGCCACCATCATGACCGGTCCCCAGGCCAGGGAGGGGCAAGCGGGCTCAGGATCAGAGATGCCCCGGGCAGCGTGCCTCACCAACCCGAGCCTCAGCCACCCATCTGCAAGAGGGCAGTGGGGGTGCAGGAGACGTGCACAGTGTCTGACTTCTACGTCCCGCCCCCGGTGGGCAGAGAACTCATGGGTGCCCTTCTGGGTCGATCCTATCCTCCTCCTGTGCCCTGTCCCCTTGTCTGTCGCCTGCCCTCACGAAGGTAATGTCTCTTACTGCCCCCGTTCCCACCTGGCTAGACCAAGACGCATTTCCTGAGACCGGGCTATGGCAGGAACCTCCTAAGGTCTCCCTGCCTGACTCCCCCTTTGACCTCCCAGGGAAGATGCTCACTGACAACTCTTCCCAAAATACCTCCATTCGTGAGAAAAACTCTTAGTAAACTAGGAATAAAGGCAACTCCCCCACCCCGATAAAGACTGTCCGCAAAAAACCTACAGCTAACATCCTACTTCACGATGAGAGACTCAAAGCTTCCCTAAAAAGAGGAACAAGGCAAGGAGGTCTCTCTTCTCACTGCTGCACGTCAACACGGCACCAGGCATCCCAGCTGGTACAACACAGAAGATAAAAGGTACACAGATTGGGAAGGAAAAAATAAAAAACTGTCTTTGTTCACAGGATCATCTACGTAGAACCCCCCCCCCCCCAAAATGACAGAAGGGGCACCTGGATGGCTCACTTGGTTGAGCACCTGACTTCGGCTCAGGTCACCATCTTCTGGTTTGGGAGTTCGAGCCCACACTGGGCATCCTGCTGTCAGCGCGGAGCCTGCTTCAGATCCTCTGCCCCCCCCCCCCCCCGCACCTCCCCACTTGCACGTGCTTGCTCTCTCCCGCACGCTCTCTCTCTCAAAAACTAAGTAAGCTTTTTCTTTTTAATGACAAAATAAACTCCTGGAACTAAAAATGATTACAATAAAGTTGCCAGATATAAAGTTAACTTACAAAAGCCAATCACTTTCTCATAAACCAACAACGAGTAGAATTAAAACACGTTATCATTTACGTTAACACCCAAAAAACATGAAATACTTAGTTATAAATCTAACAAAATACAAGACCAAATAAAACCAACTAAAAACTCTGATGAATTAAATCAAAGAACCAGATAAATGGAGGGACAGTCCATGTTCACAGACAGGAAGACTCGATATCGTCGGGATGTCAGTTCTTGCCAGTTTGGTCGGTAGCTTCACTGCAACCCCACTCAAATCTCAGGAAGTCACTTCATGGATATTGACAATGGACGGGAGGCCACGGACCCAGAGGAGCCAACGCGAGAGCCGGAGGGGGACTACCCGACGTCAAGCCCACCGCGAAGCCACAGCAATCACGCCGCCGTGTCCCGGCGGAAGAAGGCACAGACCGTGGGACAGAACAGAGCCCAGAAACAGGCCCCAGAAACCCAGTCGACGGACGTCTGACAAAGGAGCGGAGGCGACACGACGGAGCAGAGACCATCTCTTCGACAACCGGGGCCGAACCCCCCGGCCGTCCACCTGCAGAAGAACGCATCTAGACACGGACCTCACCCCCTTCACGAAAATTCACTCAAAGTGGGTCACAGACTTAAAGTAAAATGCGAACCCTGATCTCCTCGATGACAACCCAGGAGAAAGTCTCGGTGACCCTGGGGATGGCGATGAGCTTTCAGACACAACGCCCAGACAGGATCCAAGAAGGAAAGCTGGCAAGCTGGACTGCGGTAGAATTAAAGACGTCTGCTCTCGGAAAGACTGTCAGGAGCCACAGACTTGGAGAAAATAGGTACAAACGACATTTGATAAAAGACAGTCGTCCTAAATATACAAAGAGCTCTTAAAACTCCACAGTAAGAAAACAACCCGATTAGAAACGGGCCGGAGACCCGAGCAGGCCCCTCACTGGAGAAGACGCACAGATGCAGACGGGCGCGGGGACAGACGCTCCGCATCACAGGTCGTCAGGGAAACGCAAACCACAACAGCGAGGCACCACGCACGCCTGTCACCAGGGCCCAAACCCACGACCCTGACGACCCCAGACGCTGGCGAGGGCGCGGAGCGGCAGGAGCGCTCGGCCGTTGCCGGCGGGAACGCAGGATGGCGCGGCCGCTTTGGAGGAGAGTTTGGTGTTTGGCTACAAAACGAATCATACTCTGACCGGACGAGCCGGCCATCGCGTTCCTTGCGATTTATCTCCACGAGTCGAAAACTCGTGTCCACACAAAAACCTGCCCACGGATTTGTATAGCGGCTGTGCTCGCGACTGCCAGAACTTGGAAGCGACCACGGCGTCCCTCAAAGGTGACAGATAAATAAACTGTGGTAGATCCAGAATATGGACTGTCAGTCAGTGATAGGAAGAAACGAGCTCTCAAACCATGAAAAGATGGAGGAGAATCATAAATGCACATCACTAAGTGAGAGACACTAATCTGAAAGGCTCCGCACTGTGTGATACCAACTGTAGGGCCTTCTGGAAAAGGCACGACTACAGACATTAAAAAGATGGGGTCGGGAGGTGGGGAGGGGTGAACAGGTGGAGCACAAAAGATTCTAAGGGCAGTGAAAATACCGTTTGACACTATAAAGGCGGATACGTGCCTTTCTCCGTGTGTCCAAACCTCGGAGATGAAGCGAATGTAAGCTCCCTAAGGGATGGCGTGTCAGCGCGGCTCATGCCCTGTGACAAAGGTACCCTCCGGTGGGAGATGGCCACAGTGGGGAGGCTGTGCTGGGGGGAGGAGGGGACATATGGGAAATCTCTGTACTTTCCTCCTAATTTTGCTGTGAACTTTAAACTGCGCTAAAAAAAAAAAAAAAAAATTAAGCTCTTTACCAAAAACAAAACGAAACCCAAAAAATACGTCATCTGCTTTTGTTGGTACCTGGACACTGGAGGGCGGTACCCCAAACCCCCTAAGAAGCGGCCTGTGGACAGCTGGCTGACCAGCAGAACTCTCCCATCTGCCACACCTCTTCCCCCGCCAAGAGCCCACTAAGCCGAGAGTCGAGGAATGGACGTGGCCCCACGCCCCCGACAGGAGGAGCCAACAGAAGGACGAGATGCCCGCAGAGGCAGAAAGAGAGCAGCAGACTCTGAGAGAACGGGAGGGGTCTTTCTGGCACCCCCAGGGCTCAGGGCAGGATGTCCACGCTCTAGGCAGAAGAATTTATGGCCACGAGGTCCTTTCCTCAGAAACAGAGGACATCCCTGCGTCAAGGGTCCCCTGTCCAGTCCCACCTGACCGCTACGAGGGGAGCCAGGGCACCACGAAGGCTCTCCATCCGTACAGCGCTCACATGAGCCAGAACTGGCAGACCCTTCATAACAGGCTCCAACAAGACAGAGACCTGCACACTACTGTGTGACCGGCACCCATCCTGGGCACCAGGCATCCGTGGGGCTCCTCCCTCAGGAAGCAGCCTGGGGAAGAGCTGAAGTGCCAAGATGGGGGGGGGGGGCATGCAAACAAGCCCCCAGACACAAGAAAATTGACAAACTCAAAGGAATTTCAGAAAGAGAACAGCAGGACATTACTTAGAAGGGAGGAAACCCCCCCAGAGGGGACCTGGAACGTCAGGTGAGGAAAGGACCTCTGGCACAGACCGGACCCGGCAACGCCGGGCTCCGCAGGTGCCTCCTTTCCAGCCGGTGCAGGTGTCTCGGGCATGGGGACACGTGCTCGCCACGCACGGACAGCGCTCAGGCACACGTCGGCACCCGGAAGGCAGGCCGCGGGAGGCTTGGGGGCGCCGCGGGAGGCCTCCCCAGCCTGCCGGCTGCACCCTCTGGCCCCCGGGCCACGCTGCCAGAACAAGCCATTTACACGCCGTCCGGCTCCGCGATCCCACATCCGCCCTTCACCCTCCAGCCACCCCTGCTGATCAGCCACCTTCAGCCCAGGCAAGTGTACACCTGACCCTCCAGCCCTGCAGGCGACCCACCCTCCCGCCAGGGTGCCCCTCTTCCAAGAGAACCCCACTTCTGGTTTGATACGGGACGCCGATTTCTCAGGAGCACGCAGTGCCGTGTGGCGGTCGGGCCACAGGGCACACCGCCCAGCACAAAGCCCGGGGACAGCCTCCCGCGCGCCCCCGGCCCTCCAGAGGAAGGAGGCAGGAAGGCCACCTCTGTCGTGTCCCCTCCCTGCCACCCAGCGGCCCCCACCTGTACCTGCTGCCCCCACCAGGGCAAGCTCTCCCTCTCACCCCCCAGTGGAGGTGGGGCTGGGCCACTTCAGCCCCTCACCCTCCCTCATCCGAGAGGCTGGCTCAGCGTCCCTCCTCCCCAGCTCCTGTCCTCTCATTCGGCCACCTCCCCGGATGCCTGACCGGACACCTGGCATCCCCCAGCGGCTGGCACCAGCCCCCTTCTCTGCAGCCTGCTGGCTGCCCCCTGGGCCCTGCCCCCCACTTTCTCTCTCTGTGGCAACCGCTGACCCATGTGCAGGTACATACAGAGCAGCCACGAGCCCCGGGCGGCCAGCAGGCACCTGAGCGAGCCAACGCGCAGGCACAGCAGCCAGAGGAGGCGGGACGCCAGCGGCTCTGGACACCGTGCACGTGCACGGGGGCGGCATGTCGACCCGGCAACACCTGGGAGGCGGGGCCGAACCCGATGCGTTAACACGGATCAACATTCCTCACCTTGTTGCGCTTTCACATCCCTTGTCCTTTTGAAGGCGCTACCAGAAACTTCACACTCTGCGTGTGGCCCGCATCACACTCCTCCTGGAGAGCACGGCTCCCAATCTCCCGTCTTCGGGAAACAAATCCAGAAACAACAAAAGGAACTGGCCCCACACTCCAAGCACATGGCTCTGTTCCCCCTCCGAAACCAGCATCCCCAAACGCTGTCCCCTCCCCACCTTCCCCCCCGGGGCCCGGCCTGGCCCGGCCTCCAGGGGCAGATCCAAAAGCAGGTCTGTCCCTTAACCTCCTAAGCTGGCCACCGACACACAACAGGTACAGACACTCACCGCCCTGACACGCCCCTGACCCCATGACCTGGCACCCTGTGCCCCACCCCGCCGCGGGCCCCCCATGGGCCCCCTGCTTGGGCCTGCTCCCCTCTGCTGGTTCCTCCTCTGTTCCACCTCTAGGTGTCAGATGTCCCCCAACAGGTCTCTGGCCTGTCTTCTCTTCTCTGGGCTGTACTGTCCCTCCTCCAAACCCGGTGAGCACACCACCCTCGTGGTTTAACATGACATCAGTCCTTTTTTTTTTTTTTTTTTTTTTTTTCAAAGTAAACTCTACACCCAATGTGGGGCTTGAACTCACGACCCCGAGATCAAGAGTCCCACCAGCTGAGCCAGACACGTCTCCTGAAATATCATCAGGGCCCCCGCCCCCGATCCCCAGCCCTGAACCCACCTCTGAATTTCAGACGCAAATCTCAGGTCTCCCTGACCCCCTCCCGGACACCCGGTGCACGACCCCCGCGTACACATGTAGAACCAAGAACGTGGGTCTCCGTAAAGAGACCCGGCCTGTTCTCAAGATCTCTCCTGTGTGCGGCTCTGTAGACGAGAGTCTGCCAGTGCCCCCCGGGCTGGCCACCCCTCCCCAGGCAGGAGACCCAGGCGCCGTGTGAGGGCCCTTCTCACAAACAACACAAGACGGGATGAAGGGGTCCTGCTTGCCTCCACGTGACAAAATACCACACAGCACAGGACGGAAGCATCACTTACGGCCAAGGTCCCAAAGGACGCCTCACAGCACGGTACCCTTTCCACACGCCTGAAGCTGAAAAACCCCACACACTTAACGATGCTCAGGGAGGCCACGGGCAGTTAGGAAAAGAGAAGCAAAGGCGTGGAGGCCGTGGGGTCAGGACGACGGCGGCCACAGGCTGGGGGCGGCGGGGGTTGGATGGTCCCGTGGGATGCTGGCAGGCTCCCAGCTGTTCCGTGGGGTGGAGTTTGCAGGTGCTCGTCACATACAGCAGGTCACGCGGGGACCGGAGACCGTGACTAACTCAACTCCGCGCGTCTAAGATCCAAAACATCCTGTCCCGCACTAGTCTTCTCAGTTAATGGCTTTTCAAAGTCATGGCCCGTCCACCAAGCGGACAGACCACAAACGCCTCCAGAAGACTCCCTGACTCACGCCACAGGCATCCCCGCCACACGAGCGCCACGCTGATGCCGAGCTTCAAAAATGAACGCGCCACAAGCCACGCTCTCCGACCTCAGGTGCTCCCGCTTCGCCGGCAGGTAGAGCCTCGCCTGGACCGACTCACGGCCACCCGCCCGCTGCCAGGCCCCGCGGAGACGGGCCTCGGTGGGACACGCCAGTCCCGAGGAAGCGCCCCGCTCTACCGCGGGGGCCATGAGGCCAGCGCCCAGAAGCACTGCGGCAGCCTGGGCCTGAACGACACGCAGAAGCACCCAGAAAATAATACTGTGAGGTGCAGCCGCGACCTGGCGCGCTGCCCACTGTGGAAGCGAGCCGGGGGGGGGGGGGGGGGGAGGCCAGAGCAGGCGGGGAGGTCGTGAACGCCCCACGGCCAGACCACCGTCAGGAGTCCGGCTTTGTTCTAGAAGTAACGAGGGACCCGTGGAGGTCCTTGTGTGCAGCAGCCCAAGCAGAGGGGACGTAGTGAGGAATGACGAGGCGCGACTGACAGGCAGTGCGACGGGGCGGGGACAGTGAGGCACCCAAGTGACCGACACTACACCCTCCCGTGCCTGCAGCCCCACCTGGCGCCTGCCCACGACCCCACACTGGGCATCTACTGATGAGGACATCCAGGAGCTGCCTGGAAAGTTCTAAACTACACACAACTGCAAGAGGAAACGCTCTAGGGGTCCACCCCCCAGAACAGTTACTAAAAATTCTCATAGCGGCCTCAGGTCTCTTTAAGAGAAATAAGACATCACAGAGAAAAGTGGAGGTCCCAGGCGCAGGCCCGTACCCCCACCGCCCCAGAAGCAGCCACCTGCAGGGAACGAGGGGACACCCTCCGGCCACCTCCCACACTTGGACACACACGTGCCCGCGACACGCAGACCTGAAGAGCGTGCGCCCCCTTCCGCCACCCCTAACCTGCCTTCCGTGCACAGCGCACCTCTGCCGTCCAACATGCCAGCACTGAGCACGGAGCGTGCTTCTGCCCCCGTCGCACACGGTCACACGCAGCTGCTCGTGACCGGGCCTCCGAGGGACTGAGGCTGACGGTCTCAAGAAGGCCAGGCCAGCAAACTCCCCGAGCTGCCGGCACAACGGTCTCCTCGAGGGTGGCGTGTCCCCAGCAGGTCGGCAGCCCTACCCGCGCCGGGAGACAGCCAGCTGTCCTGGCTGTCACCGAGCCAAGTACGGTCAGAGACCCCTACGGAGGTGTGTCTGGACCGTGGAGCCCCCGGAGTCGGAGAGGGGCTGGCTCCACCATCAGTTCCAGGATCGGGACCCCAGAGAGCGGTGTCCAAACCACTCAGCATGAAACGCAAGCCAGGGCTGGCCCACCGGGCACCCGGCCCAGAGCGGTCGGGACCCTGGCCCAGACTCGCAGGACTCCCAGTGAGCTCCGCGCCGGGCTCCCACGGCCCACTTGGAGGCTGTCTTTACTATGTCACCTAGAGCTTGGGAGACGCTCTGAACAAAGTTTCTCAACTGTTAAATACGTACCAAAGTGGCAGCAACCCTGACTTGTTATCTAATCAATCCAGAGCAGCAGAGAAAATGCTGGAGTGTCCAAAATGGACTATAACAGACAGAAAGCTTATTTTCAGCAATTACTGCAGGAAAAGGAGCGGCTAATGAGATTCCATTTCAGAAACGATGCTGCATTTATCCCCACCTCCTCCCCTTGCAAACCCATCTTCCGTGGCTCACCAACAGCCCCATCAGAAAGTAATTCCTGAGGACGGGGACTGCCCTACTCTAGCACAAGTCTGATCTGAAGTTGGTTGGTGCCCAATGTCTGCTCATCGACCGACTAATCAAACTCACAAAGCGTGGCTCTGCCCTTCGAGGCCACGAGCAGGGCTGATGGGTGGCCGCCCGGGCACAGCTCTGCAGTCAGGAGAAAGGGCCTTGCACCTGGAGACCAGGGGACCTCCCGACCACTCACCCCTTCCCGCCGTCGGGATGGCCCCAACCTTAATGCCCGCAGCCACTCGGAGAGGAGGCCGGGGGACCGTCTGGTAGCACGAGGCACAAACCCCCGCTGACCCCAGGAGTCCAGCGGCGGCTGGACACACCCCTGCCTTCCTACAGCCGGGTCTCTGGAACAGACAGCACCAGCGTGTCGGCCCCTGGGGTCAGCCACCCTCTTGCCGTGTGCTCGGGACTCGCCGGGCTGCGGATCTTCTCGCGAGAAGGCCCGGCCCTGTGTCAGCTGCCTCAAGTAGGCACGAAGACAAGAGATGCAGCAGGAAGGAGTGATGGCCCCAGGCCTCCCACCTGGCTGGCCTCTCTCTGGGCCCAGCCCCTCGGGTAAGGGGCTGAGGAGTCTCTGAAAAGCCACTCACCTCCTTGGGTCTCAGCATCTTCACTGGGACCACCCGGCTCTAGAATCCTCAGACTCACGAGTCTGTCCATCGGCACACGGCAGGAAGCCCGGGGCGGGCACACAAGTGCAAAACCACGTGGGCTGCTCGACCGCAGCACCTCGTCACCTCATCGGAAGTGCTAAATGTCCCTCCCCAGCCATTTCCACACATAAAAAGGCAAAGAAGCCGGGAGGAATTTGCTGCCTTAATGACAAACACTCCTACTTCATAAAAAGCTCTTAAAACAACAACTGCCCCGTGTCCACTTCCCCGAAGGGCAGGTGAAAGGCAGGTGGCGTTCAGGGTCGCCCCTCCTTCCTAGGCCTCCTCCGCCCCCCCTACCTGCAGCAGGGGGGCCCGCCTGCTCTCCCGGCCGCCCTCCCCCTGCTCCAAGACAGTCCCCCAGGAGGCGGCCTCACCCTCACGGCCAAAACTTCCATCAAATGCCACGGGACTCCCAAATTCTGACCCCTCGCGGCCTCTGCCCCCAGCCCACACCTTACGCTCAACTACCCCTGATGCCTCCTCAGAAACGGCACCACACGCTTCACGTTCCAGACAGGCCCACGGCCCTCAGCCCCCGTCCCCCTTCACTGCAGTCCTCGGTCTCAGCCACCCCATGATGCCCTGTCCTCGCAGCGCCGTGGATCGGCTCCCCGGCCGACGTAGATCCTAGAGCAAAGGACCTCGGTCTCCATCCACATCCACGGGAAAAGGCTCACCTTCGCTTGGTGAAAGAAATACACCCTAGAACCAGACACAACCTTCTAAACGAAACCTGTAGAATGGTAGCAATTTCTAAAAAGTCATCATTTTGGCCATGGCTCTCAAAACCATGGTTTTAAAAGCGTAAATGGTCGAGTCCTCAAGAAGGCAATTTGTATCAAAGACTCATGAATGCTCGACCCATCAGACGCCCGCAGAGCTGTGCACAAAGACATTCACCTGAGGGTCATTCACAGCCGACCAGGGGACGTGAGCCACAGCAGCCCCTCCCAGGGGCCTGTGGGGAAGCTCCGAAGGAGGGGACTTCAAAGGCCACCAGGGCGGGGGCACTCCCCACATAGGCTAAGGCAGGAGGCGCGGCAGGACCTCGGTGACCAGGACCTCGGTGACCGAAGGTCTCCCTCTGCACGTGCTTCATGCAGGCGGATACAGGTGGTGACCAGCCAGGCAAGGCGAGATTATGAGGAACTTTATTTTCTCCCTCACGGTTTTCTTTTCTGCCCACACTTCCCATAATGAATAAAACTGTGTATCAGGAGGGAAAACGTGGGAAAGGCGTCCCTTTCAAAGGACTAGTTGTGTTACGACGCTGTGGTTCTGTTACAACACCCACCAGCAGCAGCCGCCTCTCCCCTTCCCCGACGTGGGGGCGCCGGGGGCGCCCTGACAAGATCAAACCACGCCAGGCCTGGCCCATGACCTGCTGTGTTCACTAACCCACGGCGTCGGTCTACACATATCCGTACACAGATTATATTAAAAAGCACTCGACAAAGCTCCTCTGTGAAAGGCGTGACGGCCCCTTGGAGAGCTCCCCTGACGCACTTGCCCCCCACACCGTGGCACAAAGATTGAGGTGGAAACGCTGCCTTCCGTCCCCTTCCAGCTGCGGTGGCAACACAAGACGGTCCACACAGTATGGCCACCCCACGCCCCAGCACCTCCCCCCTCCCCAAAGCGCTGGGCCTCATCCCTGACCCCACAAGGCCCCTCTCTGCCCTCTGCAGCGTCCAGGCCAACGTCGGCCACTCTGAGTGCAGAGGGCGCAGCACTGAGGACGAGGGCCTTGCTGCTCTGGCTCCTAGTGTCCTCCTGCTCTGTCCACTCCGTGTCCACTCTGACCGCTGACTGCCCAAAACAAGTCACTGCACAGCGACAGAACCTTCTCACTGCTTGCTCCTTAGCTAAAATCTGCTGTCCAATGCGACGCGGTCATAAAGACCTGTTTTAGGATTTCCCCAACCTTAAGAGCTGGAAAACATTTCAAAATATGCCCTCGGGATACAAGTTCCCCAATGTCAGCGAGGAGGTCCCATACCACCTGGTCACACCCTCCTCAGGAGCTCAGTGGTCAAAGAACCACACACGTCCATCACCCCCTTCCCAGGCCACATGCAAGAGGCAGAGAGGTCCCATTAGACTCCAACTTCGGGATAAAAGACCCAGCTGAGGGGCGCCTGGGTGGCTCAGTCGGTTAAGCGTCCGACTTCGGCTCAGGTCATGATCTCGCGGTCCGTGGGTTCGAGCCCCGCATCGGGCTCTGTGCTGGCGGCTCAGAGCCTGGAGCCTGTTTCGGATTCTGTGACTCCCTCTTTCTCTGACCCTCCCCCGTTCATGCTCTCTCTCTGTCTCAAAAATAAATAAACGTTAAAAAAAAAAAAAAAAAAAAAACAAAAAAAAAAAGACGACCCAGCTGAGAAGGCCTGCAAAGGGGCTCTGAGCCTCCAGCCCAATCTACACTCACTCAGACGCCCACACTGGGAGGGCCTCTGTCCACTCACATGCAGGGGGATGTGGCCAGGCAAGTGGCCACAGAGGAAAGCTGGACAAGAAGGGGGCAGGCGGCTGGGTGGCTCAGTCGGTTAAGCATCGGACTCTGACTCAAGTCATGATCTCACAGTTCATGAGTTTGAGCCCCGCTTCGGGTGAGCTCAAGACCTGCTTCAGGTGAGCCCCACTTCTCTCTTTCTCTTTCTCTTTCTCTCTCTCTCTCTCTCTCTCTCTCTCTCTCTTTCTCTCTCCCCCCTCGCTCATCTGCACTCTCTCTCTTAAAAAAAAAAAAAGGAGGGGGTATCCATGCACTTTTCAAATGTGGGGGTGGGTGCCTAAATTGTGGACAATGTTTATACCTTTTTGTGTTTTGAAGATTTCATTCCCTTAGTGCAGACATCTAAGGATGTGTAAGAATCAAAAATTGTACTTGAGGGGCGCCTGGGTGGCGCAGTCGGTTAAGCGTCCGACTTCAGCCAGGTCACGATCTTGCGGTCTGTGAGTTCGAGCCCCGCGTCGGGCTCTGGGCTGATGGCTCGGAGCCTGGAGCCTGTTTCCAATTCTGTGTCTCCCTCTCTCTCTGCCCCTCCCCCGTTCATGCTCTGTCTCCCTCTGTCCCAAAAATAAATAAAAAACATTGAAAAAAAAAAAAAATTGTACTTGAAAGGGTTCCCGGTTCTAGCATAGAAACAAAGTTCTCAATTTCCAAACGACGTTACAGCACTTGATCTACTCAGGGCGTTAAGAGGCACTGGTCGTAAATCTACGGCTCTGAAGTCCGCATGTTTGTAACTTACAGTGCCCCACGCAGTGGCAATCTCACACCCAGCTGGAAACAACTGTCCCTCACACGCTGGTGCACGGCACCCAGGACAGAGGCTCCAGGGGCGAGAAAGTACCTCTCTCCTTCAGTCTTCTTACGATCAAAGACCTGATCACAAAAAAGACTGCCAGCCTCCAGTCGAAGACAAGTTCCAGAGACAAGAGCCCTAAACAGTAACTATTTCCCAGGACGACCGAGAAAACCTGAGACTCCTGCTTATCATCAACATGAGAAAAAGTAAAAGTGCTTTTGAGAACTTTGCAAACTCCCCACACCTAAGGCAAGTTGCTCCAGAGTCCTTTTAAATCTCTGCTTCAAGATTTTTAAA
This sequence comes from Panthera uncia, assembly GCF_023721935.1. Lineage (NCBI taxonomy): Eukaryota > Metazoa > Chordata > Mammalia > Carnivora > Felidae > Panthera > Panthera uncia. Next base: position 1,857,813 of record NW_026057578.1, on the reverse strand, counting down.
ACCAGTTGTTAATTACGTCTTGATCAACTCACACACGACCAGCTATTTCTCGAAAAGCTTTCTTCAAATGTGTCATTTCAGATGAGGAAACTTACATTTACACACCGAAGCCAGCCGGGGTTAGGAGCACACCAGGAACTACCTTTATTTTGATTTCAAGGAAACAGCCACGTGCGCGCCCGGCTGCTCTGCCCCACCAACCTGCTTCGTTTCTAGGGCAGGGTCTGAACTGGGTCAGTCCCGTTCTGATCAAACACCGCTGCCCGAGGGGACCCAGTGCCCACTTGTCAGCAACTCCTACAGCACAAGTGAGGGCACTCACTCGCCATGGCCCAGAGGTGACAGAACTCCTGGGAGTCGGGCCCTTTGGCCCCTGGGTTCATCGGCCCCCCAGGTAGCAAGATCCCGCTTGCTAACCACTTCCTCGTGGGGCGCTAAGAAATACGGATCTACCCTGGACCAGCAAACACAAAGGACTCGGGAAGTCTCGACTTTTCAAACTCCGGCACAGTAGGCAGCAGGAGAGAACGGATACCCCAGGAGGGTCTAAGGGACCCCTTTCCTGGTTATTTGCCAAAAGGTGGGAACCACCAGCTCCAAAAGACCCCCACGTACGCCTGAAACGCCACCCCACCCCCAGGCGCCAAGACGGCTTTGGCCTCCCTTAAGGTAGTGGTGACAGTCAGGGGCGGGGTGCGGACAGAGGATGGCCTCCCCTCCAAGCCCACGGTGTGGAAGCTCAGAGAAGCTACCTCTGTCCCCGCCAAGCAGAGCTGTCCAGTGCCGGCCGTGTGTGGCTCTCCGGGAGTTCTTTTCCCTTTCTCTTAATGAACGTCACCATTACACAAGTACATCAAAAGCAAAACCCCAAGGCCTTTGGGCTAAAGCAAACCCCATGCCAAAGCCGAGCAGGCAGCCGCACCCACTGCCCCCATGGCAGCAGGACACGTCCGCCGGGTCTGTGACCGGCCTGTGACAGCCCCGGCAACTTTCCCACTCACACAACCAGAGTCAGCCATCGCACCAGGTTCCCCGGTGACTGAAAACGCGTCCAAGGCTGCTATGGTTTTGATGAGAACAAAGCTGTCTTTAGACCTGGCACCATCTACAGCAACATAACACTTAAGACCCGCGAAAACCGTAACGTCACTGAGACAGCATGTAAATAACAGACGTTACACGACAGAGGTGCGTCCCATTCGTCCCGACAGGATTCCACAATGCTTTGCAAAATGGTCAGCGGCACTTTCTAGCTGGGGCAACTGGGACTCCAGGCAGAGAAGGCAAGAGTGCCCTCAAGTAACAAAATCTAAACGTGCAAACACACCCCTCGGGCCACAGCACTTGCTGGCAAGACCGGCCACCAGAATGTCCAGTTCCTTTAAACTTCAGTGCTGGGCTCTCCACACCCTACTGCCCGGCTCAGGGTCAGCCCTCCGGGAAATAACCCGGCCCAACAGCCCAGTCGGCTACCACTGGGTTCTTCCCTTGCCTACCAGCCAATAACTGCGTTCATCATGGTGGGAGCCATGTTTTTACGAGCAAGAATATTAACAGTGATAATATTCACTTCCAATAAGGAGCATGCAAATGTTCCCAGGCCAAGGCATCTACGCCCATCCAGAGGAAACGGTGTTCCGTCCCGGACTGAGAACCTACGCCCTGGCCAAACCTTCAGGTGACAGGAGAGCATTCTCTGCAAAAGCAGGACAAACAGACGTCCACTGCAAAAAAAAACAGTAACTTGCCACGCCAAGAGATAACCTTTGGAAATGAGCATCTTTAACGTAGCATCTACCTGAAAAGATCTTTTAAAACCATTTACGCACACGCTAATTTTGGTGTCACGTCACTTTTTTTTCTCTCAGTGACGATCATAATATTACCAGGATGTTACTAATAAGCTGTACGAAACGAGCGCTTTTCGCAGTTCTTGGAGAAGTGCCTTTGCGGCAAAAATCTCTCATCTGTTCTCGCTTTCCCCATAGCGGACACAACTGACACTCTGGTACCTTCAAACGAGCAAATCGGTTACAATAACGTAAGCGTTTCTTTACAGAATTGTCCTAACAAAGAAGATCAAAATGGAACTCGCTAAAGCCAAAATCCACATGGGTTCCAGCGCACGATGAGAAGGCCTGGGGCCCCGGTGAGACCCCCGTACCTCCTCTCCCCATCTGGAGCTCGACCTGCAGGAAGGAGAGGAGCCGAGGGGCCGGCCTCGTTCATACGCGCTCACCTGACACCTGTGTGCAGCCTGGAAAGGCCTCCCGCCCCTGATCCCTTCCCAAGTGTCTGCGTCTCTGAGTTGTAGCAAGAACGAGCTATTAGCCAAGCACGGTTATTTTTATAAGTCACTTCTACCTCCGCTGTATACGTCTTTGGGATGAGAGATTTCAATGAAGAAGGAACATCAAGGAAGAGAGTTTAGTATTTCCTGATCGATTATGTAACTAGAATATTCATAACCTGTCATTTTGGTTTACAAAAGTGCGAGAACTTTGTTTCGGGGTAATACTTTTTTTGCTCCCGCTGTTGTAAAAAAGGAGGCGATGTAAGTATTCAGAGTTCCCAATCGGTGGGGGCCGGGGTGTGGGGAGCGTCAAAGAAAACACGGACACAAGTCTTTTACATTCTAGAAGACATCTGTCACCCCAATGTCAACACGGGCTGCTCTCTGCTCTCACATCCCGGGGACTTAACGCAAACACTCATGACAACTCTTACAGCTTTTTTCAAGCAGTGGTCTACTTGCACGCGAAGACCTCTCTGACGGCGACGTTAAGACCAAAGATGAAAGTGAGCCCGGGGTCACTCGTGACAAACATGTCAGAGACGCCCTTTCCCAACCATGGCTTCCTCCCCCGGCACAAAAATAAGGAAGGGGTTTCACCTGCGCTAAGGCGCAGACCAAGGAGACCCAGCCATCCCCCAGACCACCGCGCCTGCAGGCGTCACACGGGCCCTGCCGGTCAGGCCAAGCGCCTGCCTCGCCAACTACTGACCAGCTCACGCCAGTTTCCAACAACACGAGTGCGGCACAGGAACGCTCTCTGGCAGGAGTAAGGCAGGTGCTGAGCTGTGCAGGACCCCCAGGAAGGGAGTTTTATACACAGGGAAAGGATATTCCCACGTTTTACATAACGTACCACAACCCCGAATTCCCTTTTTCAAAAGTTACTAAAAGATCAGCCCTATTCTCCACCGAAAGGTCAAAACACATAACGGGCAAAACAGAACCTTCAATAAAGCGCCCACTACAAACTCAAAAAACAAACCAGACGCGTCCTAAGGGGCATCTCGACACCTCTCCAGCAACTTCTTCTGCGTCACCTTTTCCCCTCCGAGCACGGCAAGCCCCACTCCCACCCCGGAGACGTGGGTCTGGGCTGCCCACTTCCCCCGCCCCTGCCGGCCTAAGAACACCCTCACGGGCTCTGACAAGAAAACCCTCCCTTGTTAAGACGCTGAAATTCTGTCAAGGTGACCAACGGCTCTTTCCCAGAAAGAGCCAGCACGCGGGGACACGGGAGGTGCTGTTTCCGCTCCCGCCACCGCGTTGGCCGCTACAGCAGCACATGTTACTACACAGCCAGGGAGGAGCTCTCCAGAAGCTCCCGGTCCCCGCGGGCGAGGCGGAGGGGATGCGAGAGGAGACGGGGCTTCTCAGTGCTCGAGTTTCTCTCTGCTCAAGAATCCCAAAACACAGCAGCATGACCTGGGACGCTGTGGGGTACCTTTCACCGTCAGACCTGAAGAACCCCAACCGACTGCCAGGGATGACCCAAGAGACCGGGGAAACGCACAGGCTGTGGCCGCGACTGCTCCCCCTCACTACGCACCGCCGTCTGCACCTCTGAGAGACCCGCTGATCTCACCGGATGGCACTAACCAGAGCGGCTGAGCATCCTTTAACCCGCAGCACGGCACTGCTGGACGCTGTGGCCGAAGCAGTGCACGACACAGTGGGAGGCAGGGACGTGGACCAGGAAGGGTGTGTGTGCCCAAGGATCCCTCCAGGGCTCACCTGGGATCTCTGCCATCCTGCCGCTAGCAGGGAAGCGGAAGCTTTCCATGCACGCTTGCCCGGCCACAAGGAAGGGGCGTCCCTACTCTGCCTGACCTCACCAGCTGGGGGGAGTGCCCAGCCCTCCATCACAGCCCAGAGTAACGGAGGAGCAGACGAGTTCCGTTCACAGGCCCTAACACAACCGATCCCCAAAACCAGAAGGGGAAAGCAGCAGACCCAGGAAAGCCATGGACCCAGGCTGCATAACCCAGTAAGCCGTTCCAGCGGAGGCCGGCAGCCAGAGCGCTGCACGGCGGGGGGAGGGGAGGAGCGGGACAGGGGCACAGGGAGCCGGGAGAGCAGAAGAGCCGCTGCTGCACGGTGGGAGCCCAGAAACTTTGCAATGCAAACAGCGAGCTGAGGCCAAGCGCTGCCCCAGGAAAGGGAACCCCTGCTGCCACAGCACCCCGGGCCGTGCCCGCAGACACACACACACACATACACATACACACACACAAACACACACACACACGCATGGCAGAGAGCTCTCCCGCACCCGGCAGGGGAGCGCCCCGGCTCATTCGCTGCAGGCCCGCGCAAGACCCGTGACCTCAGCGCCCTGCCAGCCCCACAACTTCCTGGACTCCCCGCGGGGGCAGCCAGGCCCGCCCGGCGCGGCCACTCACCTGGGGGCAGCTGGAAGTTCTGGATGTTGGTCGGGTTCTGAGGCGGCTGCGGCAGGCGGGGGGCGAGGACCGTGGGCGTCAGCGTGGCCCGGATCCCGCCGGTGGTGGCCGAGGGCGTCCTGGGCAGGCTCTGGGGCCCCGCGCTGGCCGAGCCTTTGGGCAGCCCGGTGGGGGTGCCGGGGGCCGGCGGCGGCGGCAGTCCGGCGGCGGCGGCGGCGGGCAGCGCCCCTTGCATAGTTGGCCCGAGGATCATGCCGGCCCCCGCGCCGGCCGGGCAGCTGGCCGCCAGGGCCTGCGGCGGCGCGGGAGCCGGCTGCACCGCCGTCTTGGGCG
>NW_026057578.1:1826920-1852385 GCF_023721935.1 Panthera uncia | reverse complement strand
GCGGGGGGGCGGCCGGCGTAAGGGGGGGTGTAGAGGGCGGTGACGGCGCGGTGCGCAGGCGCGGCGGCGCGCCCGCCCCCGCCCGCCGCCCGGCGCGTTGCCATTGGTCACGGCGCCCCCCGCCCGGCCGCTCGGCGCCTCGTCATTGGCCGCGGCGCGCGCTTAAAAGGCGCGGCCAATGGCTGCTAGCGGCAGAGGCCGGGGCACGGGCGGGCGGCCTGGGCTCGGTGGGCGAGCGGGCGGCATCGGGCCGGCGGGCTGTGGGGGTGCGGGCGGCCGGGAGGGCCACGGGCTGGGGCAGACGGACGGCTAGGCGCGGCAGGCGGGGTCCGCACCCCGGGCCTGCTGGGGGCAACGACGGTGACTCGCTCTTTGTCTGCGCTCGTTCCAAAATGGCTGCGGCCGGAGCTGACGGGAGCGCCGGGCGGTCGAGGGAGGGAGGGAGGATGGGAGGGAGGCCGTGCTCCCGAGGCCCGTCCGCCGCTGCCTTCGCGGGACCGGAGCCGGGACAGGCGGGCGGCGGCGGCGCCACGGCTGCGGGCGGGCCGGGCCTGGCCGAGGACTGGCCTCGCGGCGTCGGTGCGCGACTGCCGGGCGAGGCGGTGCGTCCTGGGCCCCGCGCGTCCCCGACCCCGTCCCCGTCCCCGTCCCCCCGCCGCGGCCCGAGCTTCCCCGGAGGGAGTGGCGCCCGGCCTGGGGCGGCACGGCTCCCGCACACGGGTATCCATAAATCACTGGGGGAGCCGACAGCGCTGGTGGCGACCGGCAGTCCCGAGTCGGGAGCGGTCCTGTGTGGACGGCCTCTTCCTGTTTGCTCTGTTCTCTTTGACAAAGTGCGTGACCTAAACACTGTGCACGAGCATCTCCGCTGTAGAACTGACTAGCTCAGGTACAGTGCTCTTCGTGCCGGGTTTTGCTTGTTTGCTTTTTACCACCAGACGGTGTTCCGGGACGCTTGGCGAGAACAACCGCGGTCTCCGGGCAGCGTGACCCAGCCCCGCGCGCCTGGGGGCGGGGGACCCGTGCACCTGCACCTCCGCGCGCAGGAGGAACGGGACGCGCCGGGTGTGGGGGCGGGGGGCTGGGACCCGCGGCTCCCGTGCCCATCTCCTCCAGCCCCTGGAGCCCGGCCCGGGGTCTGGCTTTCAAATAGCGGAAATGTGGAATTCTGTATAAAATCGTAATCTCTAAACGCTTACAAATAATTAGAAAAGCTTACAGTTAGGCCAAGCAACAGCATTGGCAGGCTGATTTCAGGCCCCGTGTGATGACATCTGTACCGGGAAACAGATGTGAGCCATCGTCCACACCCTCAAAGCATTGCGATTGGGGTGGGGGTAGAAAGTGAAGCCCACTGTTCTGTTCCGCTGCACCCTGGAGGGCCGGTGTGACTGCGGGGGAGGGGGGATCCCCACTCTCAGGTCGCCCCTGCTACATTACTGTCGTCTTCCCTGAAGGAAGGTTGGTGGTGCCATCTCAGGGCACCCCTGCTTCTCCACGCAGCGGTGGCTTCCTGCGTTCTCTGACGGGGACCCCCCTCCCCCAGCCTCCGGTCAGCCTGCACTCTTGGACGCAGGCCAGCATCGCTGCTCTCCTCTGCATCTGGCCTGCTCCCTGCAGGGGCGCCGATCTCACCCGCAGACTGCTCCAGGGCACTGTCCTGCAGGAAGTGTGGGCGGTTAAGTCTGCACCCCACCTCACCCCCTGTGGTCCCATTTCCCTGCCAGGGGAGTCCCCGTCCCCTGCCCCCACCCCAGGGAAGATGGGAGCCACAATGCTCCCTGGAGCACTGCCCACCTTGAGAGTGAACAGGGGCAGTGAGGAAGCCATGGGGCCACCATGTGCGCCTTTTCGGTGTCTCTTCAATAAAATAGAGAAAGCATCAGACACACTCAAATCCGAGAGTAAATCATTTCCGCCCTGCTCTGGCCGTGTGAAAGGTACGCCATGTTGGTTGTATTCCCTTTGCTTCTGTTGTCTACCTGCAATACTACATAAGAAAACATTTTTTAAAGACCCAGGCCTAGGCTACCAGAGTCCCATTCACCTGGGGGACCTCCCCACCCCAGCGGATGGTGCTCCTCAGCCCCGTGGATCTGGCAGGGTGTGCCGGTCATCAAGAATGGATCCCTGACCCGGGGTCGAGTGCAGGAACACCTAACTGATCCATAGATGTAGACACATCCGCTTCTTAGGGCTGTCAGCATCATCATAAACAGGGACTTACAGAAACGACAGAAATTCATTCTCACAGTTCCAGAAGCCAGGAGTCCAACATTAAAGTGCGCAGGGTCCTTCCCACCTCCTGCTTCTGGTGGCCCCCGGGCTTGCACCAATCTGTGCCTCTGTGGTCACACGGCTTCTCTGCATCTCTGTGTCTTCTCATCTTTTTTTTTTTTTTATGTTTATTTGTTTTTGATTGGGGGGGGGGGTCAGAGGGTCTTAAGCAGGCTCTGTTCTGACAGCGGAGAGCCAGAAGTGGGGCTCAAACTCACAAACCGTGAGATTATGACCTGAGCCAAAGTTGGACACTCACCCAACTGAGCCATTCAGGCACCTGTGTATTCTTTCATCTTTTTTAGTTTTTAATTTTTTAACATTTTTATTTATTTTTGAGAGAGACAGCATGAGCAGGAGAGGAGCAGAGAGAGAGGGAGACAGAATCCGAAGCAGACTCCCGGCTCTAAGATGTCAGCACAGAGCCCAACGCGGGGCTTGAACTCACAAACCGTGAGCTCGTGACCTGAGTCAAAGTTGGACGCCCAACTGACTGAGCCACCCAGGTGCCCCTCCTTTCATCTTTAGAGGATACTACTAACTGAATTTAGGGCCCACCATAAATTCAAAATGGTTTCATCTCAACACTGTTAAGCAATTCCATATGCAAAGACCCCATTTCCAGATTGTCATGTGCTGAGGTTCTGGGTGGGTGTGAATTTGGGGGGGACACTTCAACCCAATATAACACATGACTGGTTTGTTCGCTTATGAAAAGAAGATGGAAATTTCAGATCAATCAGAAGGCCGTCATCAGCCCGATCGGCCCCTTTGCCCCAGAACAGTAGCCTGAGAGTTGGTGCATTTGGAGTGGAACCCAGTAGCCAAGGCCACCCCTCCCTGTTCTGCCTCGGAAACAAAGTGTGGTGCCGCAGGTAAGCGACACCGACACACTGAGCCCTCCCTCCACGCCAGGCCAAGCCTGTGTGGCAGATGAGGGGACTGACGCTCAGGAAGGATGTCATTAGTAGCCCAAGGTCTCTCCCGGTGGAGACAGAAACCTGGGACTCGGACCGCAGAGCTGACAGACACTGGCAATGCTCCTTTTAGACTGGCAAGGTGGACCGAGCCCTCGGTACACTGATTAGATGTCTGCTCCAAAGTTAGAGTCAGGCCTGCCTCCTCTCGGAGCTTGACCTGGATCTGCTGGATGCAGGCTGTCTACAAACTCTCGGATGACTCATTTACGACGGTGTCTTGGCTGACTCCCACAAATAGCTAACTACAGCTGTCACGGATGGATTTTACTAGTTTAGCTCAGGGAGGGGCTTATTTCAAAGTTTAGGTGGGAACTCCAATAGGTCAGCCTTCCTGGGCCGTCTCCCTTGCCACGTCAGAGTACGAGCAAGAAACAGCCTTCCTATCAAGTCCGAGGAGCCCGCTGGTGTCTTGAGTCCCCGTTCCCTGGAAAGGTGAGGCTGCCGAACTCCATTTTCTGAGTATGAGGCCCCTCAGAGGGTTTTTTCAGGTAGAACTGCCTATTGCTTTGGTTAATTCCTAACACAGCTTGCCCCTCATTCAGCTTAAATGCTCAATTTGTAAAGCCCCAGCCTCCATTCCTGAAAAGTTACCTTCTTGAAAACTTCATTGCAGGTGCTCTGGGAGACAGACCAAACCGTAGGTTTTGTCGCTGGAACCTGTGTCATTAGCATTAACTGCACTAGATACGTAAAGCTAAGGTTTTAGGCACCGACCATTAAATGTCAGTGAGAATGTAAAAATTTAAACTTTGAAAGTTAGACCATTTACAAAAGCATCAACCAACCAAACACCTCAACGTAAAACTAACAAAACAAAGCAAAAGACTGACAGAGGGGCACCTGGGTGACTCAGTCAGTTCAGCATCCAACTCTTGATTTCAGCTCAGGTCTTGATATCACGGTTATGAGATCTCACGGTTGTAAGATCAAGCCCCATGTCAGGCTCCGAGCTGGGTTTGGAGCCTGTTTTAAGATTCTTTCTCTCTCTTCGCCTCCCCCTGGACCCTCCTCCGCTCATGCACGCACACGTGCTCTCTCTCGCTCTCTTTCACTCTCTCTCTCTCAAAACAAAACAAACAAAAAAACGAGAGGAAACTGTAAAACACGATTGAGAGAAATTACAGAAAAAATAAGTATGTGGAGGGATATACAAAGTTTAAGAATTAGGAGCCTGTCCTTTCTTCCCAACGTGATCTACAGATTCAATACAAAACAGGTTTTAAGATCCCAGCAGGGTTTCTTTTCACAGAAATTGAAAGCTGGGCTTCCATTTACAGTGTGGTAGAATAGTAACCTCCTATTGAACTCACCTTCCCACAGACGGCACTCTGAGCTCGGGACAAAATACAAAACACCTTTTCCTGGAGTCGCCAGAGTGAGCAAAGGCAGGCAAATGCTGGGGAGGGGGGCTGCCTGTCTCAACACTCCTGGCCTAAGGCCAGGCTGCAGCCTATGCCACACCAACCAGATAAAGCACCAACATACTCCTGAAATCGCTGTTGCACTATACACTAACTAATTTGGATGTAAATTTTAAAAAATTAAAAATTAAAAAAAAAAAGCACCAACAAAACACCTATAGTCCTTCTGCCTAAGGGGCTAGGAGACGGAGCCGGGCCAATGACACCCTCTGGGAGATGCAGGGACATCCCAGAAGGGAAGGAGTAAGAGAAACAGGGGCCTGAGTTCTGTTTATAAATAGGGCCTAAATCCCCAGGTGACACTGGACCACACGCATGGGGCCGACTCCAGGCAGGTAGGCTGAGAACAAAAGAACCAAGATGAGGTCTAACATGAGATCAGAGCTGCTGTCCACGGGTCGTTGTTTGTAGCCCGAGCACTGCCGAGTCTTAGCGTCACAACAACACGAACACAAAATAAAACCAACTCTGGGGATGAGTACGTATGACTCCAAAGTCAACAGAAAATAACAATGTGTCTAGGATACAATCCAAATTTACTTGATATACAAAGAAAAGGAGAATGTCAGAACCATTCTCAAACCAAAAAGGGTAAGTAATGGAGATTGATCCCTGATGTGACCCGTATTGTGGAATTAGCAAACAAGGATTTTAAAGTAACTGTTATAACTGTAATCACTGATGTAAAGAAAAATATGCTTTTAATGGGGGAAAATATTTTTTAAAAACCACAAGTGAGAACTAGAAACTATATGTATATTTTTGTTTATTTATTTTTATTTGTTTTAATGTTTATTTGTGAGAGAGAGACCAAGTGCGGGTGGGGGAGGGGCAGAGGGGTGACACAGAATCTGAAGCAGGCTCCAGGCTCTGAGCTGTCAGCACAGAGCCCGACGCGGGGCTTGAACCCACAGACTGCAAGATCACGACCTGAGCCAAAGTTGGACGCCTAACCAACTGAGCCTCCCTGGTGCCCTTAGAAACTATTTTTAGAAAATGGAAATTGTAGAACTGAAAATTAAAATATCATAAATATAAAGTTAACTAAATGGGCCTAACAGAAGAGTGAATGACAGAGGAATAATCAGTGAGCTTGAAGATCTATCCATAGACTTTATTCAATCTGAAAGAGTGGGGAATAAATAAAAGAGACCAAGGATCTGTGAGACCATTTCAAAAGGTCTACGTACATGTAATTGAAATTACAAAACGAGAGGAGAGAAAGAATGGGGCAGGAAAAAGTATTTGAAAAAAATAATTTCTAGAATCTTCTATACGTGGTAAAAGACATGAATCTACATACTTGAAGTTCCATGGTCCCCAACCAAGATAAACACAGAGAAAACCATGCATAGGCCCATCATAGTCAAATTGCTGGAAGGCACATGTAAAGAGAAAACTCTTACAAGTAGCCACGCGGTCACAGCCATCCAGGGAACGACACGTGGAGTCTAATGACTTCTCATCAGAAACTATGGATGCCAGAAGAGAGTGGAACTACATGTACAAAGAGCTGAAAGAAAGCCTGTCAACACATTTGCAGGACGTCAAACCAGCTTTCAAGAATGAGAGTACGTAAATATATTTTAACATAAAAGAATATTAAAAGAAATCCTCACCAGCAGACGTGTATTACCGGACATGCTAAACAGGAAATTCTTCGGGCTGAAGGAAAATGATACCAGCTAGAAACTCGAGCATCAGGAAAGAATGAAAAGGATACATAACTGAATACACATACAAGAGTACTTTCCTCTTCATTCCTCTAAAATCCATACGTCTGTGTAAAGCAACAATTGTAACATTGCATTGTGGGGATCTTACTGTATGTAGCTGTGAGGCACACAACGACCGCAGACAATGGGCCTGTGACATTGGAAGGCTCTACATCTGGGGTACATTCTGCTATATCGGCTCCCAGACACTGTGCACTGCAATCGCCAAAGCCGTTACTAAAAAAACCAAACAAACCACAAAGGAGTACACCTCGAAATCCAACAAATAACTAAAGCAGAAAGGTAAAAAAAATATTCAGGTCATCCAAAAGAAAGCAGAAGAGGACATTTTAGAAGAAACAAACAAAACAAATAGATTAGAGACCTAAAGCCCACCAAATCAATCATATTAAGTGTAAGGCATTAAGCACCTCGATGAAAAGGATATAAAAGCAAGACTCTACCATATGCTATTTTCACAGGAGGCATAAATTTAAAAATCTATCATGCCAACGGTAAGCCTGCCAACGCTGGAGGAGCCGTGTTAACATCACATAAAATGGGCTTTCACAGAATACTGTCAGAGATAAACAGAGAGGCTGCCTCGTGAAAAATGGTTACTTCATCAAAAAGACAAAAATCATAAATCGGTATGTACCTCATAACAGCTTCAAAATACATAAAGAAAAAATTGACAAAATTAAGAAGAGAACAGATAATTCAGCAATCGTTGTTGCAGATTTTAACATGGGGCTCGCAGCACTGCATAGAACAAATGAACTAAAAAACTCGTGAAGGACACAACTGATCTGAACACTATATAAACTATCTTGAGCTAGTATTTTTCAAACACACCTAACACATTCTTTTCTCGTGTATACAGTATGTTTAGCAAGATAAACCAAATGCTGAGCTATAAGACAAGTCTCAATAAATATAAAAGGACTCAAATCATACAGAATATGTTCTCTGATTGTACTGGAATTAAATTAAAACCAATAACAACAAGATAGCTATAAAACCCCCAAATATTTGGAAATATCCAACTAATCCCAGGGTCAAAAAAAAAAAAAATCACAAGGGAAATTTGAAAATATTTTGAACTGAATGCTACTGAAAATACCACCTACCAAAGTGTGTGGGTTGCAAACAAAAGCAAAGCACAGAGGGGGTTTTCATTTATAATATCCTCGTATTAGAAATTGACACGTTAGGGACACCTGGGTGACTCAGTTGGTTAAGCTCCCAGTTCAGCTCAGGTCACGATCTCACAGCTCGTGAGTCCGAGTCCTGTGTCGGGCTCTGTGCTGACAGCTCAGAGCCTGGAGCCTGCTTCAGATTCTGTCTCCCTCTCTCTCTGACTTTCCTCCACTCAGACACTGTCTCTCTCTCTCACTCTCTCTCTCTGTCTCTCAAATATGGGTAGCTCAGTTGCCTGAGTGGCTGACTTTGCATGAGTTCGAGCCCCTCATCAGGCTCAGATCCTCTGTGTCCTCTCTGCCCCTCCCCTGCTCGCTCTCTCTCTCTCTCTCTCTCTCTCAAAAAATAAATAAATAAACATAAAAAAAAGAAACGGACACATTAGTTCTAAAATTCATGCAGAAATGCAAAAGGTCAAACATAGCTAAGATAATTGCAAAAAGAAAAGCTGAAAAAAAAGGCGGGGGGCGGGGCACCTGGGTGGCTCAGTTGGTTAAGTATCCGACTTCAGCTCAGGTCATGATCTCACAGTCTGTGAGTTTGAGCCCCACGTCGGGCTCTGTGCCGACAGCTCAGGGCCCGGAGCCTGCTTCAGATTCTGTGTCTCCCTCTCTCTCTGCTCCTTCCCTGCTCATGTTCTGTCTCTCTCTGTCTCAAAAATAAATAAAAACATTAAAAAAATCATTATAAAAAAAAGAGCAAAGCTGGAGGGTTACCCCACCACATATTCAACCACCGTAACTGGAGTATTTAAGACAGTGGGGTATTGGTACAATGGCTGAACAGGCCAACTGAATGGAACAGACGGTCCAGGAAAACCCTCGCACGTAGTCAGCCTACTCACAACAAAATGGACAACCACCTGCAGTGAGGAAACGATGGTTTTTGGTTTCCAATAATTAGCACTTCGTCAGTTGGCTACCCACAAGCAAGAAAAATGAATTTTTTTTTTAATTTTGATCCAAAAATTTTGATCCAAACCTCACACCATACAGAAAAATCAAGTCCAGCTGAACTGGAAGAGCTACATGTAAAAGGTAAAATAAAACTTCTAGAATGAAACATGTTTAGGGGGTGCCTGAGGGGCTCAGTCAGGTAAGTGTCCAACTTTGGCTCAGGTCACGATCTCAGGGTTCCTGAGTTCAAGCCCCCAGTTGTGCTCTGTGCTGACAGCTGGGAGCCTGCTTGGGATCCTGTCCCTCTCTCTCCGCCCCTCCCCTGCTCATGTGTGCGCTCTCTCTCTCTCTCTCTCTCTCTCTAAATATTGTTTTTAATTCTAAAAAGAAGGAAACATATTTATGATCTTGGAGTAAGGTTTTGGTTTTTTTTAATAAGTGCAAAAAGCACTAAACCCTATAAAGGAAAAAAATGATAAATTGGACCACATTAAGAATTTCTCACGAACAGGCACCACCAGAAGAACGGGAAGTGGCCCACCGAATGGGAGAAGATCTGAACAACACGGGAAAATGGACAGAAGACATCACCTCTGACAGACAGAGAGGATAACTGGGGCGTGAGAGGTGCTCAGCCTCATCGGTCACCAGGGAAATGCAAGTTAGGCCCGCCACAGACCTCCCCCACCCCGAGAGACCAAACTCGGAGGGGCTGACGCCACCTAGTTGGCCAGGAGAAGGAGCACCTGCCGATGCGAAGATCCTGGGCAACTTCTACAGAGCGTTGAGCAGCCTCAGCCCCCCCAGCAGGCCTCCCGCACACGTGCCCCACAGCAGGGCCCCGTGTGCACCAGCGGAAGGTGCTGCAGGGGCCCAAGCGGCACTGTTCATGGTCACCCCAAGCTGGAAACAACCCAAATTTCCATCAACAGTAAAATGGGTAAATAAACGGCAGTCTATTCACACAATGGCATTAAACGGGTGTGTTCGGTTTGAGAGAATGTGTTGATGCGTGTGGTTTTTTTGTAAATGTCACACTTGAGTGAAAGTCAATGAGGGAACGTGTCAGACTCATTTGTGCATGCTCAGCTTTCTAAGCTGGAAAGCCTAAAACAAACCCCTCATCCCGTAAGACAAGGACGTCAGGGCTCGGAGATGGTGAGTGACTTGCGTAAGGCCACCAGGAAATAGGAGAACAGGGACCCAAACCCAAGTGTCCTGCGTCCCCAGCCAGGGCTGTCCCCACCAGCAATCTGCTGCCATCAAAATGCCTTCTTTCCTCCTCTCTGGTCGTGGTTAAACAATAACAACGACAACAACATAAAATTTGCCATCGTCACCATTTTTAACTGTACCGTTCAGTGCTGTTAAGAATTATTTGCACTGTTGGGGCGCCTGGGTGGCTCAGTCGGTTAAGCATCCAGCTTGGGCTCGGGTCATGATCTCACTGCTGGTGAGTTCGAGCCCCGTGTCGGGCTCTGTGCTGCCAGCTCAGAGCCTGGAGCCTGCTTCGTATCCTCTGTCTCCCTCTCTCTCTGCCCCTCCCCTGCTCACCCTCCCTCCCTCCCTTCCTCTCTCTCTATCTCTCTCTCAAAAATAAATAAACATTAAAATTAAAAAATGAATTATTTGCATTGTTGTGCAACAGATCTCCAGAACTTTTTCATCTTTTCAAACTGAAACTCTACACCCATTAAACAGCTTCCCGTTTCCCCTCCCCCTGGCCCCCAGCAACCACCAGTCTGCGTTCTGTCTTCATGATCTTGACTCTGCGTCGCTCATGTGAGTAGAATCATACAGGGTTTGTGTTTTTTGTGACGGGCTTACTTCACTGAGCATAATGTCCTCAAGTTCATTCATGTTGTAGCAGGTGTCAGAACGTCCTTCCTTTTTAAGGCTGAATCATACTCCAGTGTATGGATGGACTACATTTTATTTATCCATTCATCTGTCAATGGGTACCTGGGTTACTCCCCTCTCTTGGCCATTGTAAATAATGCTGCTGTGAACGTGGGTGTGCAGATGTCTCTTCGAGACCCCGATCTCGGTTCTTTAGGGGATATACCCAGAGGGGTTCTCGTCAACATTCTTAAGTTATCTTATGCTTGTAGGTTTTACCGCTTCCGCTGAACTTGAGGTCCTAGAAGTCAGGGATCAACTACCCAGTTAGGCGTTGGTGAATGTTTGATAACTGTCTTCCTAAGTGGGTGGGGGAGCCTTGATTTATAACATTTGCCAGTTTCCTTGGTGTACGGGCCAAGAAGGCACTGGAAGTCTCCAGTGTACCTGGACCCTGTGTTGCTACCCAAGCCCCATCCCACACAGCCAGGCAACACTACCCCCACCCCTGGAGAGCATAAACCAAAGACACCCAGACTCAACGGCAGGAGCCAAGCAAGGCGGCAGTGGAAGTGGACTGAGCGATGGTCTCTCCATTGAAGGACACCATTAAGGAAGGTTTCTAGGGCTCGGAGGTGCTGGTTAAACTCTACTTCTTGGGTTGGGAGGTGGGCACGTGGGCTCCTGCTTCCTTATTATGAAAGGCACACCATGATGTATACATTCTTGTATATACATGAGACATTAAGCACCTAAGAAGTCAAATAAAAACACACACTCAGGTGCTGTGTGTACCCGCACAGGTAGGCACGCAGGTGCACCCAGCCTCTCTTGGAGTTCTACCCACAGGTTTCAGAGGGACCCAGTTACCTGCATTCTGAAAAGCTCATTCAGATGAGTCGCCCATCCCCTGAGGTTAAGACTCTATGCTCTAACACAAGAGATGCCCACACTCCTGATCTTTTCCGTCAGGATTCCTGAAGTGGGGGAATGGTTGGGATGAGTCACGTGCCCTTCTCTCGGGAAGCCAAAGAGAGTAGCATGTGTCCAAAGTATGAGGTTGGAAGTCATGGACAAGCCAGTGGATCTCTTCTTTAGGGGAGAAGGCTTGTCTTCTCACACGTTAAAACCTTTCCCCAAATCCATGCCAATAGGCGTTTTGATATTCCCAGTCTATCAAAGGGGGTTGTTCAACTCGGAAACAGTTTGCAAAATTAAGGTCCTGCCCTGAGAAGCCATATGCTGTTTTTAGAGTTCATACAGAAACTTCGTCAGTGGAACTAGGCAGAGTTCACGCTCTTCCACTCCCAATGTTTTATTTTTGTGAGGGGTTGATTTGTATTGTGATACAACGCACGCCACATAAAATCCACCACCGTAACCACGTCAAAGTATACGACTTAGTGGCAGTGAGTACATTGGCACTGTTGTGCAGCTGTCCCCTCTCAGTCCGGAACATTCCATCATTCCAAAGGAGACTTGGAAACAGTCAGTCCTTACCCCACTGTCTCCCCAGTCTCTGGCAACCATGAGGCCGCTTTCTGTCCCTGTGGATTTTCCTGCAAATGGGATCATACGACGTGTGTCCTCCCGGGCCCGGCCTCTCTCACTCTGCACTGTGTTTTTTTTTTTTTTAATTTTTTTTTTCAACGTTTTTTATTTATTTTTGGGACAGAGAGAGACAGACAGAGCATGAACGGGGGAGGGGCAGAGAGAGGGAGACACAGAATCGGAAACAGGCTCCAGGCTCCGAGCCATCAGCCCAGAGCCCGACGCGGGGCTCGAACTCACGGACCGCGAGATCGTGACCTGGCTGAAGTCGGACGCTTAACCGACTGCGCCACCCAGGCGCCCCTGCACTGTGTTTTTAAGGCTCGTCCACGCGGCAGTGTCCATGCCTCGCTCCTTATTGAGACCGAGTGACACTCCGCCGGTGGAGAGACCGCGTTTGGTGGACCCGTCCGTTGGTTGGCGGATGTTGGGTTGTTCTATCTCTGGAACGGTGCTGCTGTGTGCACTCGTGGGCGGACACAGGTTGTCGCCTGTCTTGGGCACCCCCCTCAGAGAGGAGCACCGGGGTCGTGGGGCGACGCTGGGCCAGGCTCACGGAGCCCCAGACTTCTCTTTTGTGTTGGGAACCCTTCCCGGGGCAGGTGAGGCCCGCGTGCGCGGGCAAGCTCTCACAGACGGTTCTCCACCGGCTGGATACCCGCTGCCTGTGTACCCGCCCTTCAGGTGGCAGGGCCACAGTGAAGAAAGCTGCCGCGAACATTCCCTGCCGGACAGCGGGGACAGAAACGCACGTTTCTCCCGGGAACACGGCTAGCTGTGGACGTTGGCACACAGGCGCGCAGCCCGTGCCCTGGGGGCCTGCGGCAGGGGCCACCAGGGGCCTCCCAGGCAGACGTGGGGGGAGGAGAGAAATGGGTCCAGGGACAGACTTCCACAGGGCAGGGACTCCACACGCAGGCATCTCCTTCCACGATGTGGGGAGGGGAGCGTGTTCCTCGATTCCTTGGCCGACGCCTCCTGGACGCCACCGTGCTCCAGGCCTGTGCTGGGCTCCGGGGACACGTGCCGGCATGGGAGGGTGACAGGAAATCAGAAAGGCCGTGAGTCAGGGAGTCACAGCCAGAGTAGCACAAGGACAGTCAGCAGGGTGATACAGAAGTGTTGCTTTGGAAGGGAGCCAGGAGGGCTTCCAGGAGGCAGTGTCGTGGGAGCAGGCCTACTCAGGCATGGCAAGGTGAGGGCCCAGCAAGGGGTTCTCCTGCAAAGGCAGGGCAGCTGGGCACTAGGTATTACCTGTGCTGGGCTGGTCTCCTCACTGTCCCACTGACTAGTGGTGTAGACACAGGGCCAGGCAGGTAATGGTCACCCAGAATGGCTTTGGTCCCTCCTCTGTCCCCTCCTGCTGCATGGCCTCAGGCTGGCCTGGGGCTCAAGTTTGTCACCTCTGTGCCCTTCACTCTGTGTGCAAGGACCAGGGCGTGGGGAGGAGCCAGCCTGGCCTGATCCACAGAGCGGGAGGGACACGTGAAAAGAGACACAGAGCCTGTGCGGGACGGCTGTGCAAATGTCCTGGGTGGCACGGCCAAGGACGAGGTGCCTCGGGGCACACAGTCCCAGCGGCGTGTGGAGTCGGGGCCCCCCAGGCCGACCGGCAGACAGCAGGGCCCTCAATCCGCCCTCCTGTCAGAAGGGTGAGAACGTCCCAGCAACAAGGACACTGCTAGGCCCAGGCCCGCCGGCAGCGGTGGCATGGCATGCGTCCCCACCCGTGCCACCCAGGGGAGGGGAAGCAATGGGCATCTCTCGGAGCCTGAGCAAAAAGCACGGTTGCCGCAAGGCCTCTCTGGGCTTCCTCAGAGGAAGCCTGCTGGGGACACTGGCCCGCTTCCCAGCTTCTGCCCCCAAGGCCACCTTCTGGCCAGCCTGTGGCTGTCCGGTGTCGATCCTGGCTCCATCCTGGCACCCAGCAAGGGTCTCACATGTGGAAGGCCCCCAGCGGACGTCAGTGGCATAAATGCATCAGTGACCAGGGGATTAATCAATCAAGCAGTTAATGAAAGAATGGATGGTGTGGTGACCCGAGGGTCCAGGGCCACCGGTTGTGACAGCCTCGGGAGGGCCCATTCTCACCACCTGGCCATGTCTGGACAGCACAGCCCACCCATCCCTGCGTGTCCCGTCAGCACTGCCTCCCCTCAGACGTACTGACTGCTCTCCTGGATGGGGGCAGGGCGTGGGCAGAAGGCCGTCTTCCCAGTTCTCTTAGGACGGACTTAGCATCGGAGCAAAGTCGGTCTTAAGGAAGCATAGCCCACCTCCCCCTCCTTCCCACCCCGGCAGAACCCCCATCTGCGGCCTGCCTGTGGCAATTTCCTAACGTCTACTTACGGAGTCGACACAAGAGTGTGGGGGCTCTGCCCCTTTCCAGGGCCCTCCACCCCCCATTTCCTCCACTGGCCACCCAGGGGTGCATGTCCCTATGTTGGAAGGGGACCCCATGCCCCAGCTCTCCCGGTGTCAGCGAGCCATGCTTGGCTTCCATGCACCCCTCCACGGGCCCCCTGCCCACTCTTCGTGCATCCTCTGGCAGCTTCCTGGGACAGGTGCGTGGGGCCCCTTGTCACCTGCAGGTGGCCTTATGCAGCCCTCTTTCAAGATTCACTGCGTAGAGCTTCTGGGATTCCAAATGCAGCTTCTTCAGAACTTCGAAGGCCGTGCTGCTGTCACCTGGGCCCACGTGTGATGGCCGCCAGATCCAGGGCCAGTCAGATCCGGGGCTCTTCACAGGGGACCTGGCCTGCTCTCTGGAAGATTTAAGAGTCAGTTTGATGTGCCCTGGTTCTAGAAATGTTGCAACACCCTGTCTGGGGTGGGTTTTCATTCCTTTGGCCTAGAGCCTCACGTCCTCCTGTTCTAGGACATTTTCTGGTGGATGACTGCCTTGATGAAGCTCTCCCTTCTGTGTTCTCCTAATTCACTAATTATACGTTAGACTGTGCCTAAACTAGTGGTCAAATTTTATATTTTCTCTTGTATTTTTTCATTTTGCTTTTTTCTAATTTGTGGGAAACTTATCTTTGAGTTTTCACTTTTGCTATTTATATTTTAATTAAAAAAAGAGCTCTTTTTAAAAATTTATTTATTTTGAGAGAGAGAAAGAGAGCACACATGCACAAGCAGGGAAAGGGCAGAGAGGGAGAGAGAGACTCCCAAGCAGGCTCCGTGGTGTCAGCACAGAGCCCAATTCAGGGCTCGATCTCACAAACCCTGAGATCACAACGTGAGCTGAAATCAAAAGCTGGACACTTAACCAACTGAGCCACCCAGGTGCCCCCCAAATGAGCTCTTACTTATTCTCTGCCTGTTCCTTTTTCATAACATCTTGTTCTCAGGTCATGGGTGTGGTATTTTCTCTTAGAGATTTTTTTCTTTTTTATATGATCTTTTGCTACTCTTATTGTTTCTGTTTCCTTAGGGCTCCTTTATTTTGGTAGGTATGGAATCTGTCTTTCATGTTAGATGCTCTTACCTCGAGGGGCTGGTGGTGATCCTGGAGGTTTGCTGGTCTTCATGAGAGGCACTAGGTGTTAATACGAGCAGTGTGGCTGGGTGGGGTGAGGGTAGACTACTAAAGTTAAGCAGCAGGGTCCAGACACTCGGCCAGAAGTCTTGGGAAGCCAGGCCAATTCTGCAGAATCCCCCCATCTCCTGCACAGGAGGCAAGCCTGGCTGCCAGAACTCTGGGAATTAGCAGAGTCAGGGCCAAGGTCGCCTCTCAAGATGTGCCTGTGAACTCATCTCCCTGTTCCTCCCTGGCCGGTGCATGTGGTTGTGCCTGGGCCCCCCTGAGCCCCGAGAGAGAACCCGGGGCCTCCAGTCTTCTGCCAGCCTCTGCAGCCTGGGTCTGGGGTCATAACTGCTCGTGCTTGTTCTAAACCCCCCTCCACGCCCCACCCTTAGAGCCCCCTGGCGTGCTGGAGCCTCTGTGGTTTCCCCTGGTCTGACTGCCAGGGCCTCCGCGGCACCTGTCTTCCAAATGAGGGAGAGGAGGTGCCACAGCGTCCCTCTGTGGTCCCTGCTGGGTCCTGGGAGGGGATAGCGGTACGTGTGCCCGCTAAGCTAGGTTGAACCGGAAGTCACCCCCTTACATTTGGATTTGTCTGAAAGGCACTTTTGGAAGCTCTCACTGTTGCTGTCCCTCATCTCCCGCTACCACCATACGTATCTCCAACTACTCAGTAGAAACACTGGCCAGAGGTGGGGAGGGCGGGGGAAGTCTTCTGGAAACATCAAGAAATGTCACTTGAATGCCTGTCTGCAAGAGAAGGAAGAAAAGCTGTGTCTGACCCAAGAGCTGAAAGCTGGGGGGTTGTGGTGAAGGGGCCAAGAGCACCTGCCAGGCCCCCCCCCCCCCGCTTCAGGAAGAATCTGGGCACAGTGTCATAGGACAATTACATGAGTTGCTGATAAATAAAACTAGGTTTCTCATGAAATCCAGATTTCTAGGGGTGCCTGGGTGGCTCAGTCGATGAAGCATCTGACTCTTGATCTCAGCTCAGGTCATGATCTCACGGTTTGTGAGTTCCAGCCCTGCTGGAGGGAGGGATTCTCTCTCCCCCATCTTTCTGACCTCCGACCCTGCTCGCACGCTCCCTCTCTCTCAAAAATAAACAAACATTTTTAAAAATCTAGATTTCTAACTCCTCTTGAAAACCGGCGGGCCTGGAAGCTCTGGAGACAGCACTGCGTCGGGCACTTAAAGCCAAGTGTGCTTGACAGGCCACTTAATTTTCCTGAGTTTCTATGTATTTATCTGTCAAATAAAAATTGACTTTAAACTTCTGACAAACCACCTGGGGCGATGGCTGTCCCTCCCCCCCAAGAAACATGACGTCCAAACCCCGCCCGCCACGACACAGCTCTCCCCACCAGTGAGTGTGCGAGCCCCGGGCCTGGAGAGTAGGGCAGCAGTGGGCGGGACCAGGACCTTGGCCTGTCTCCTCCACCCACCTGGCAGCAGTCTGCCCTGCACATCTGGACTAGGTGCTCACACCTGCTGCAGGCACTGGGGACCAAGGCTGCCCTCACAGGGCTGGCATCCTAGGGGGCAGAGCCAAGGGCACCTATAGGGATAGGATGTGGGGGGTAAAGTAGGGAGGGATGCAGGCGATGCGGGGCGGGGCTGCTTGGCCATTTTCACAGGGTGGCTGGTGGCTGCAGATGGATGACATCAGAAAGAGAAGGGAGGGCTGGCCCATAGGAAGCCCAGAGGAAGAGCATCAAGGAAGTGGAAGACCGACCTCCCTGGCATTTCGAGCCCCTCAGGAATGAGGATGTGGGTCACAGCCCCAGGTAGGCCCCCAAGACCTGCAGAGGTGACAGCAGAGGTGGGGTGAGGCTGGCCTGGCCGGGAAGGCTGGACAGCGGAGGAGGGAGGGGGTGAGCACCAGCTGAGCCCCGAGACCAGATGTACCAACTAGGCTGGTTTGCCTACCTCCTCTATGAGACCTCCCTCCAGGAAGAGAGGCTGGGGCAGCCCTGGAGGAACGGCCACGTGCAAGGGGACGGCACCTGTGGGCACAAGGAGGGAACTGCGGCCACACAGATCTCCTTTCCTAAAGGGACTTGCAGTCCAACTGTGAGAGGCTGAGCACCTGTGGCCTGAGGCTCTGACTCAGCCTTTGTTGAGCCCAGCAGAGATGGTGGGAGGCAGTGGCACCAGGGCCTGGCCATTTCTGCCCCGTGTGGGGCTCCTCCCCCAGACTTTCTCTCCTCAGCAGCAGCTCCCGCTGGGTGGGCAGAGACTTGGCCAGGCCTGCAGAGTGGCTGACAGCTCCCAGCCCAGCCTGACTTCCCCGACCTCCCCCATGGGTGTTACTCCCAATAATCCATACCATCCCTCGTCTCGGCACCTGCTTGCCGGAGAAGCCAGCCTGGGACCCTCTCGCTTGGACTTTGTGTGATGACAGGCAGGGCAGCCGGGACAGCTCACCTATTCACTCAGCAAACGTGTGGGGTGGATGTGTAACGGCACACTGGAGACCGTGGCTTTCCCAGCCTGGGTGTGCACTCGGGCTCTGCTCGGACGGTGGGCACGCTCCCCACCTGTCCTTGTCCTCAGTCTCCTGTTTGTGAGACCACTCTGGAGCGTTGCCGTGCCTGTCAGGCTGCTTAGCACGATGCCCGGAACACGCTCAACAATTACAAATCTCAACTGCTATGGTTTCTCCTTCGAGCACTCGCTGCAAAGTATTTACCGTGTGGGCCTTATTTTTCCGAGAAATGAAAACGCGTGGTCTGCGTGCATCAGGATGGGGATGGAAACAACAGGCTTGAAGGCCTGGAACTGGAGATCAGGGTCTCTGGGCTGCATGCCCGCGTCCACTGTACTGCGTGACCAGCCAGGCTAAGAGGCTCCTCCCAGGGGTGGCCAGTCCCCTCCCAATGCCAAGCTTTGAAGACAGTTCTATCTGCCCTGCTCATCTGAGCACAGAAGTCTGCCCCTCGGGCAAATGCTGGCAGGGAGTGGACACTTGGTGCCGAGGCACTCGCCCAAGCAGGGAAATGAGTCTCCTTCCCGGATGGAGCAGCAGCACCACTGACACGCGGACACCCTGTCCCCAGATAACATCGGGCTGGGGCCGGTTGACCTCACATGCTGCTGTGGGAATATAGCGTGGGACGGCCACTTTGGAAAACAGTCTGGCCGTTTCTCACAATGTTAAATATGGAATGACGACGTGCCCAGGCAATTCTACTCCTAGGTATATACCTGGGAGAGATAAAAACGTAAGTCCACACAAAAACTTGCACACAAATGTTCACAGCCGTGTCATTCGTGGTAGCTGAAAATTAGAAACGACCCAAACGGCCATCACCTGAGAAAACACAAGCAACTTCGTACAGTGGAATGTGACTCAGCCATAACAAGGAAGCACCAATCAACACTGCAATGTGGATAAGCCTTGAAAACGTGTATAAAGGATGCCAGGTGAGAGAAGCCGTCACATAAGACCACGTAGTGTAGGGGCACCTGGTTGGCTCAGTCGGTTGAGAGTCCAACTCTTGATTTTGGCTCAGGTCATGATCCTAGGGTTGTGGGATCGAGCCCTGCATTGGGGTCTATGCTGAACACGGAGCCTGCTTGATATTCTTTCTCCCCTCCCCCGCTCATGCACACGTGCATGCTCTCTCTCTCTCTCGCCCTCTGAAATAAAAGCCAAAAACAAAACAAAACAAAAGGACCACATAGTATAGAATCTCATTGCAGTGAGATTTCTAGAACAGGCAAACCCACAGTAGTTGCCTAAGTCTCAGGGAGAGTGGAGCGTAGAGTGATTACTAGTGGCTAGAGGTTTTGGATGAAGTGATCCAGGAATTCACTGGAGGTGGCTTTACGCCTCTGGTGCTATGCTAAACCCCACTAAACTGCACGCTTTGAATTTTCTTAACGTTTATTTATTTTTGAGAGAGAGACAAACAGAGCATGAGTGGGGGAGGGGCAGAGAGGGAGGGAGACACAGAATCCGAAGCAGGCTCCAGGCTCCGAGCTGTCAGCACAGAGCCAGACGTGGGGCTCAAATCCATGGACCGTGAGATCACAACCCAGGTTGAAGTTGGATGCTTAACTGACTGAGCCACCCTCGTGTCCCTAAACTGTACGTTAAAAAAAATTTTTTTATGTTTGTTTATTTTTGAGAGAGAGAGAGAAAGAGAGAACAAGTGGGGGAGGGTAGAGAGGAAGACACAATCCAAAGCGGGTGCCAGGCTCTGAGCTGTCAGCACAGAATCCAACATGGGAGTAGAATTCACAAACTGTGAGATCATGACCTGAGCCTAAGTCAGACTCTTAACCGACTGAGCCACCCGAGCGCCCCTAAACTGTATGCTGTAAATGGGTGAATATTATGATATGTAATATCTCAAAATTTTTATTTATTTTTATAGTTTCATTTTTTTTAAGTTGATTTATTTTGAGAGAGAGCGAGCGAGCGAGCACACGTGCATGCACACGCAGGGGAGGGGCAGAGAGAGAGAGAGGGACAGAAGATCCCAAGCACGCTCTGTGCTGACAGCAGCGAGCCCAATGTGGGGCTTGAACTCACGAACCGTGAGATCATGACCTGAGCCAAAACGGACGCTCAACCACTGAGCTACCCAGATGCCCGTCCATAAAACTTTTAAACAAATAAGGAAGTGAATAAGGCATGAATTCCAGTCCAGCCCATGGTGGAGACACCAGACTCTGGAGTGATCATCCTGAGGTCCCGCAGTTCATGCTGAATGCTGTCTGTGAAAACACTCTGCCCCCAAACCCAGCAAGAGTCCCAAGGCAAACGTGGCTCTCCTGGCCCAGAGCTTGAGAAAGGCAAGTATGTATTCACGTAGGTCTGTGATGGCCTGTAGGAACAAGATGGGCCACGGGCTGTGGTTTCGGGCACCGTCCTCTGTGTGTAGCCGCTGGTACCCACTGGAAAAGCTGGAAGCGGTCTTGTACTGAGGAGCCATCTTCCTGGGATACGAGCCCTCTTCCCAGCCCGGCCCACGTGCTGCCTTGTGTCCACCTGGGCACCTACAGGCTCCTCATGCACATTATTTCTTTCCACCCGGTGCATGAATCCAGCCTTTGCGTTCAGGATGTTTAAGGCAGCAGCAGAAGGGAAGGTTTATTGGGTTAACACCCCAGACCTTAACGCAGCGAAAATACCCGTGTGCCTGGCTCATCCGCGTGCTCCAGCCTTTCACTGGGCCGTGAGAATGTCTTAGTAAGTGTACAAGGGGCACTCAGGTTGGCTTACGGAGCACCGTCAGCGGAGTCCAGGCTTTGGGAGCCCGGGCGGTCTCTCCCACTCCCTCTTTACTTCGTTCTTGGGGCTGCAGTTCTGCCCCACCGGCACACAGGGCCCAGCCTTGGAGTCGACTTGGAGCAGGCATCCTAGGACGCTCCGGGTCAGCCTGTGGGTTTCCATGGCAACTGCTGAGGATGTGCGGTGAGGACAGAGCCTTGAAGAAGTAACTGCTTCCCCAAATGCCCAGCTCCAGCCTCAGGGCAGCCCCCATCCGGGACACCTTTGAAGGGTGAGCTCCTTGAGCACAAAAGTCACTTCTGGTCCCTGGCCCCCAGGGCTGAGGGCTGTGGGGCACGGCGCGCAGGCCAGCAGCCCGACGCTCCAAAGGGAATCCCGGCCCCGCTATCTGCTGGTTGTGTGGCTCTGGCCGAGCACCTGGCTGGCCGCCTCCCCTCCGAAGGTGCGGTGTCACACCTCCAAGGCCCGGGACCGGGGTCAGGGGAGGGGAACACACGACCGGGCGGGCACCGGTGCCAGCACGGGGCAGCTCAGTAAACACTGGCCGTTGTGGGCACTTAGTAAAAGCACGGTGGGTTGCCCTGGAACCAGGCTCTCCGTTTACTTTCTTTCCAAGTGTGATAGACATGCGCACAAAAGTGCTCAGGTCACGTGTGTTCAGCTCCACGGATATCCACAAATGTAATGCACCTGTGTAACCAGTACCCATGCATGGCTGGCTCCCAAAGCCACGCGGGCTCCTTCGAGCCCTTAGGCTCCCAGTGACCGCCACCGTAACAGCGCGGGCGTGCTTCCCTGTGAGCCTACGTGCAGGGGGTCAGGCCATCGTTTTCCGTCTCTTTCTCTTGCCACCCTGTCCCTGCAGCCGAGTTCCACTCACACTCAGTGCCCCAGAATCTTCCAGCAGGGCACACGCTGCCATCAAAGGTCCAATCTGCTGCCAGCAGGCCCGGGGGTTTCCGGTTTCACTGCGAAAGCGTTCTGGGGCACAACTACTGGTGAGCAGACACACCGTCGCTGGGTCCTCAGAGCCATCTTTTAGGGGCACGGGGCCATACACTCCCCTTCCCTGCTCGTCACATCCCCTCTCCTCACCCTCAGCTGTGGCCTTGGTCACTTGGTCGTCCTTTCCCTCTTCCCTCGGGAACTGTCAGGGGACAAGGTCCAGGTGGCCGGCAGGCGGCCCAGACCGACTCGCCGTGCTGGCCGCTCTCACGGCCCCTGTAAGCTGAGCCTGACAGACAACAATGGCACGCTCCCCTCGAGCCAGGCCGGCTGTGCAAGGGCTCTCAGGCTGATGGGGGGCAGGGTGGCACCATCAGGGGCCCCCACCAACTAGCAGGGGAGGGGGAACCAGGAGCCACCCCCAGGCCATCTCCACTTTGCTGTCCAGCTCTGTCCTCAGCAGGCCACCCCCAACCACCCCCTCACCTGCCGGGAGGCTGTCCCTCCGGGCCCCTCTTGGCCTGGATGTCTCTTCTTCCCTGGAAAAGGCCGAGAGGGGCCCCAGGCAGAGGGAAGAGGTGGCAGGGTCCTGTGGCTGAGGATGGCTCCGGCGGCGGTCCTGAGGCCGCCCGTACCCCACCCAGGCTGTCACCCTCACCGCCAGGGCCCCGCAGGCAGGGATCCGGGACGGGGCATGACTGGGTTCTTCTGTGCGCTAGTCCCGCGTGAGCAGCTCCTTGCACATTCAGTGCTCGTCTCTCTGAGGTGGGGTCCAGATGTCTCGGACGCTGGGAGAGCCCACAGCCAGGAGGCCCCGGGCCAGGTTCCAGCAGTGAGGCCCAGGAACATGTCCCCCCACACTGTCGCCACTCTTCAAGCCTTGGGGAGCAGCAGCGGAGTTGACCGCCATCAGGAGAGAAGCCTCTCGGGCCTCCTCTGGTGCCCTCTCCTATTTCCAGAATCTCGAACGGTTTCCCTCTGAACTTCTGAGGGGCAGCTCCCCTTGGGGAGCCAACTCTGCTCAGCGCTCTGCCCAGCGGGAAGCCGGGAAAGGTGGCTGTGGCTTGCTGGGGTCGGGGCCCTAATGTTTTTCTTGGACTTCTCACTCCCTAGCTCCCTCACACCAGAGTGCTTAACTGGGAAAGGGTGGAGAGGGAGGGGAGGGGAGAGGGCAGGGGGAGGGGAGGGGAGAGGGGGAACAAGATGCGTGAACCTCAGGCCCTCACCTACTGGTGCTCCTCGTGTCTCTAAGGAAAACAGCCCTGTAGGGCCCCGGGCAGGAGGAAATGGATTGCAACAGGATTCACAGAGAGCAGGTCAGACCTCAGAATTCTTGGCTCCGGAAGAACAACAAGATCCCCTTCCGGTCTTTTCCCTCCCGGCTCCTCGGCCACCGAACACCCCGGGCCTCCAGCCCCTTTCCCTGCTGGGAAGGCCTAGTAGGTGGCACCTTCAAAGCCAGCCCTGATCTCCGCGCCCAGCCCGCCTTTACTCTCGGCTGCCTCCGGGCGGCGCTACCTGCAGCGGGGCCAGGGCTTCCCCAGAGGCGAGCACCCGCCTCCCTCGTGCCAGCCTCAGGAGACGGGTGAGGTCCTGCCCCGCTGGCATGCTCCCACGCTTCAGGCCACTGACTTGACTTGCTCTGTAGATCACCCATCACTGACGTGTCTTTGAATCAACTCACCTGTTACGTTTTGCTCCCAGCAAGCAGTGATACCTAGCATACCCATGGCCCATACTTCCTCAGGGGGACATCAGAGTCACAGTGATAGGCTGCGGCAACGTGCCCTCCTCTTGCAGGACGCTGGCCGTGTGACGCTGCCAGCCTGTGATGGGACCCAGGGCGGCGTCCCACGTCCACACATTCACACCTGTCCTTATGAGGGCCCGCTTCACTCTTCTCCATACACACAGCAGGTGCTTAGGTAAGCGGCTCACGTCTGCAGTGGGTGGTCCTCGGCACAGCCAGCTTCCCATTGGGTGGGCCCAGGCGGTGGGCTCCTGGCCCCTGCCAAGGCCCCCACGGGCACAGTCTTCCAGGCTCCTCACCAGCACTGACGAGATGGGCAGCACAGCTATAATCTCTGTCGGACAAACGGAGAAACTGAGAGAGGGAGTCCGAACTGCTCAGGGTTTCCCAGCTCCTCAGCAGTCTCTCCGTCCACCCCCCCCCCCCACACACACACCCCAGGAGTCTAAGGCTTGGCGATAGGCTCCGTGAAGAGCTGTCTAGGGTGGACGTGCTGGATGGGTGTGCCCCAGCTTGGGACACAGACCATGCCGATGACCTCCAGAGTCAAGTTTAGGTACTGCCACAACCGTTCCCCTTCTCAAACCTTTTGCAAAGTACCCTCCGCTCTGGGCAGGACACCAAGGAATGGGTGGTAGGACTGGCATTCCTGGGCCTGTGTGCCCCATATATTTTTAGCCTCTGCCCTGCCTGGGCATTTGCCCCGTGGCTAATGTCCTCAGGGAACCACCTAGCTGCACACCAAGAAGCCTAGCAGGCTCTTGGAGGTCTCCAGGAATGACACCACACCCTGGTCCTGAGGCTTCGGGTCTAATTCTCTTTTCCAAGACAGAACCAACTCCTGTTAGTGAAGAGTCCTTCCCCACCTCCAACACAGAGGCCTGTGGCCCAGAAACCAGGATCTGGGAGGCACAGAATCTGTAACATTGGGCAAGTCATGTTCTAGAGCTGGAAAGTGGAGGGAAGGAGGGCTGTGGCTGCACGGGGGGACAACCAGGCCAGATGGTTGCAGAGATGATCAGGGGACAGGGGACGACAGCTACTCCAGACAGGTGCGCTCCCAGGGAAAGGCTGTGCCACAGTGAGGGAGAGCCCTACCTCTGTTCCAGGAGCAGGATGCCCGGATCCCCAGAGATCTCTCTCAGTGGGGCTACACCAATCCCATGGCCGTCCTGTCCTTGCTCTCCTCACCACTGCAACTTTCCACGAGTCAAGAACCAGGTCTAAAATGTACAGGTAGCTCTTGGCAGATACATTTTGAAGACTTTTCCATCTCTTCTGCTCCCTTTTCTCAAATTCTGGTACTGGCCATGGCTGAGTGCCGGTGGGACCAGAGTGTTCTGTGACGGGCAGGCACCTGTCCTGCCAGCAGCTCCTCTGTCCTGTGCTGGATCTCAGTCCTCCTCTGTAAGACCAGGGGAGTCAGAACGCCTAGTCTGTGGGGTGGCTCAAGTTGTTCCCTGCAGTGGCTTTCATTCGTTTGTTTGGCACTCTGGTAAGAAACACATCCCACATTTGACCCAGTACCCACGTAAATATTCACACATATAAACGGCCTCAACGCAAAACAATATTCTCACTATGTGGGATGCCCTGATATTTTCCGTTTTATTCTGTTTCATTTTTATAAAATACTGGTCACCATGCACCAAGTTTCTTCCAGGGCCCAGCACTAATCCCTGATCTGATGGGCCGGGCCAGAGGGAGAGACGGACAAAAAGCCAGCGCACACGTGCGCGCTCTTAGTGGCTGACCGCGCAGGGACAGTCGGAGCCCCCCTCTCCGCCTCTCACCGAGGACGCCCAGGAGGCCTCCGGGCTGGAGCCGGGCGGGCCAGGCCAAGCCAGGCGGGGCTTTGAGGCGCTGGTAGCGGGCTGGGATTTATTTTAAGGGACACGAAGCTACCGCAGGTTTGGGGGAGGGGAGGGATTAAAAGAGAAGATGCGCTCAGCACTTTATATTTAGCGGCTGACGCGCCGGAAGCGCTCGTTACCCGCAGCTGCCACTGCGCCCAGAGGGCAGCCCCCGCCTCCGCGTCTGGGGCAGGGACCCCGAACCCCGCCTTCAACTCCCTGAGCAGGGACTCCCGAGCCCCCGCCTCCACGTCGCAGGCAGGGACCCCG
>NW_026057578.1:1807232-1826910 GCF_023721935.1 Panthera uncia | reverse complement strand
GCAGGGACTCCCGAGCCCCCGCCTCCACGTCGCAGGCAGGGACCCCGAACCCCCCCTTCACCCCGCGGGTCAGACACCCTGAACTCCGCCTTCACCTTCCGAGACAGGGACTCCCGTCTCCCCGCCTCCACTCGTAGGCAGGGACCCAAACCTCGCCTTCGCCTCCCGGGCAGGGACCCTGAACCCCGCCTTCACCTCGCTGGACAGGGAGACCTGGCCCCTGCCTCCACGTCACGGTTGGGGACCTCGGCCCCCGCACCCCGCCTCCACGTCGCGGGCAGAAACCCGCAGCCCTCGCCTCCGCCCGCCCCCCCGCCCCCCCTGCCCCGGGCAGGGACTCCGGCCCGCCGGTGCTTTAGAACGGGAGGAACGGGACACACCCCGGCCGGGCGGCCTTCCAGCCCAGCACAGGGGGAAGCTCTTCTGGTCTCTTCCGCGGAGACGCTATGGAGCTCGGGGACTGCTCTCAGGAACTGGCGCCCAGGGCTTCGGCGCCACGCTCCGCCCCCCCGGCCCCGCCCCTCCAGCATGGCCCCCGCCCCCTGCCTGCGCACGCGCGCTCCGCCCCTCCCGATTCCCACCCCTCCCCCCGAGCCTGCCAGCCAGGTCTCGTGCTCCCACCCCGCGCGGGGCCCGCCGGGAGTTGGCCGAGGAGGGGGCGGAGAGCCGGGGGAAGCCCGCCCGGGCTCACGGCGCGTGCTGCGCAGGCGCGGAGAGCGGGCCCGCCCCCAGGGAAGCGGCGCGGCCATATTTAAAGGGAGGCAGGCGCGGCTATCCAATGGGCGGCGAGCGTGCGGGGGCGGGGCGTGGCGGCGCGAGGCCCCGGATGTGGCTGCTGCGGCCCCTCCTCCCCCCGCGCTCCCCTCAGAGCCCCCGGCCGCGCGCCGCCGCTTGCTTGCTGGTCCCCGCGCAGGCCCGTCGGGCGACGGTGAGGAGGCGCCGAGGCGGAGGAGCGGGCGGCGAGGCGACCGCGCGGAGGCGAGCGGGCCAGGCCCAGCCGGGCGGCCGCCGCCATGAGCGGCTCCTCGGGCACCCCGTACCTAGGCAGCAAGATCAGCCTCATCTCCAAGGCGCAGATCCGCTACGAGGGCATCCTCTACACCATCGACACGGACAACTCCACCGTGGCGCTCGCCAAAGGTAGCGGCCCCGCGGCCGCCCCAACCGCCCCGGCCCCCGGGCGCCAACAGCCGGTGGGCGCCGTCGCCCCCCCCCACCCCCTCCGGGCGCCCCCCACCTCCTCGGACGCTTCCTCCCCCGCGAAGCCCCCCCCTCCCCCGCCGGGCTCGGCCGGCACAATGGTCTCCCCCGGCCCCGGCGGCGGGTTATTGTGCGCGGCCGGCCCGCCCAGCCCGAGGGTGGGGAGGGGAGGTGGGGGCGGGTCCAGCTCCCACTGCGCCGCCCCCTCCTCCGCGCAGCCCACCTCTGCAGGTGGCTGGCCGGTGCTGCTGGGCTGGGCGGAGGGGGCGGCGGGCGCCGAGATCCCGGTCCCTGCGGAGGAGGGGCGGGGCGAGGGGCCTGAGGCTCCCCGGGGCCTCCCCAGAACGCTACTCCTGTGAGCCCTTCTGGAACCTATTAAGCAGCTGGGGCCTTGAGCCTGAACAAACACCACGTCTTAATGGAGCCTCCTGCCGGGAGAGGAGCATCGGTCGACTGCTAGGTGCCCCCACTTAAAGCGCTCTCCTGCCCTAATGCAGACGTTCAGTCTGTGGCTTTCCCCTTTTGTGGCCGACCCTTCCCTGGAGGCGCCGTGAGCACCCTGAAGCCCCCGCCAGACGTAGAGGCAGGAGGCTGGAATGTGGCTCTAGGGGAGTCCAGAATCTTTTCCAGGCTTGTAGAGGCAGGAGGAGGTGGCTCAAAGTTTCTTTGTCTTCATCCTCCGGGGGAAGATGGCGAGTGTCCTTCCCTTGCCTCTTGGAGAGGAGTGCCGGGTGCAGCCAGGGCTGCAGAAACCCTGGGTGTGTGTTTGATGGGTGTCGTTGGGCCTGTGAGGGTCAGGGCACGGTGTCCCTGTTTCCCACGTCAGAGGGAGCCTTGGGCCTTCAGGACGCAGTCATTCCAAACTCCGGGCATACCTCCTAAAGTCTGGCGCTCGAGTTCTAGGAGAGACCAATTGCGTGGCTCCAGGAGAGAATCCAGAGTTGCAAGGTTATGTGTTGACGTATACCCTTGGCACTTGAGTGTATCTGGCATGCCATCCCCGTTGGAGAAACTGAGGCCCAGAGCCTCTGGTCCTTAGCAGGAGTTGTGCTCAGATTAGATAGAGGCTGCTTCGAGCCCGGCTCTGCCCGCAGAGCCTGAACCCTGCTGGGAAGGGTGCATACCCCAAGAAGGCCTTCGGGCAGACCCAGGCTGGCGGTGGTGTGGGTCCAGGCTCTGAGCCCACTTCTCCCGTTGTTTCTGTGAGAGCCCCTCCCGGAGAGGGTGCGGGTAACAAGCCCACAGGCTTCTCGCCTAACAAAACAAACTCCCAGGGGTGACGTGCGGCGAGGTTTCAGGCAAAAAGCAGCTGGCGGGCTGTTTAATCTCAGAAGTCGGGTGTAGAGGGGTGTTCTGCAAAGTGGACTGTTTGCTCAGGGCGCTGGCCCTCCTGTGCTCACACTTGAGAACCGTCAACTTCGGGGGACTGTGGGCCTCAGAACTTGTTAACTTGTCTTTGGGCCCCAGAACCTTCTGGAGCGTTGCCAGCCGGGGTCTTGTAGGCATTGTGCTCTGGAAACTGGGGGGTGGAGTAGCCGTTGGGAGGTGGACCGAGGGTGGTGTGCAGGGCAGGGCCGGGCACAGAGTGCCCGAGGGCTGCAGTGCAGGAGGATGGATTGAACGCCCTTGGCCGAGGACGACAACCTAACCCTTCTCTCTCTCAACTCCCAAGTGAGGTCTTTCGGTACCGAAGACCGTCCCACAGATAGGCCGGCCCCCCCGCGAGAGGAGATCTATGAGTACATCATTTTCCGGGGAAGTGATATCAAAGATATCACCGTGTGTGAGCCTCCAAAAGCCCAGCACACGCTCCCGCAGGACCCTGCTATCGTCCAAGTAAGTGTGCTGCCCTGCTCCCGACGTGGGCACGCTTTCCGAGAGGTGCCGCTTTCCAAGTGGAACTTGGTGTCCTCTGTCTGGCGGGAGCGCTCGACTCGAGGAATAGCCTTTCAATGAAAAGTGGTTTAATTTCTGCGCAGGCTGTTGCTGCAGAAAGTCTTAACCTCAGCTTGCGGTGTCGTGTGTTGTAGAGAGAGGCTCTCCGTGTGTGCGAGTGTGTGTGTGTGTGTGTGTGTGTGTGAGAGAGAGAGAGAGAGAGAGAGAGAGAGAGAGAGAGAAGGGGGTGGTGCTTCTAGTCTTCCGGGGAGGCTTGGGGAATCACGTTTGTCCTTACTGTTGGGTCGAGACAGCAGGACTTGCTCTCCTGACGTCGTCTGGATTTTAAACCCCAGTGTCGTGGGACATGGACCTTGCGGTTCTTAGGCCGTATACGTGCCTCCTGCGTTAGGGCAGAATTTGCCCAGGATTACGGGGGAGCCTAGCTTAATATTTTCTTGACTTGCACATGTGAACATTCATTGGTCGCTCCGAGGCTGCTTCTGCGGGAGGCTCTGGGACTGAGGGCGCTCCCTGGAAGGTAGCATGCTTGGGGGGGGCTCTGGGGACATGTGGAGAAGCCCCGGGCCAGACCTATGAAAGGTCTGCAGGGAGACTTCTCAGAGACTTCAGAAGAGGCAAGTACCTGAGTCAGGCCTCGGGGCACAAAGAGGTCTTTGGGGAGCAACAGGCAGCAGCGTCCCTGAGGGTATGGGGACCGGAGAGGTGTCGCACGTGTGGGAACTGTGTGGCTGGGCTGCTGCGTGTTGGGGGCAGGGCCAAATCTCGGATGGCAAGTCTGCCCTCTTACAGAGGCTAAACTAGGGAACGACAGTCGGTGGGGAGCCATCTGAGGGGTTAACTGAGTTAGGGGAAATTCTGGTTAGAGTGACCCGGACGGGCGGACCTGGCTACGGGATGTGGGCAAGGCAGCTCTGAGCTCCCTTAGGTGGTTCTGGAGGCTTTGCCCCGCGACCCCGGGCCTCCAGGAACACAGGCAGACAAGTCTGACTGCTCTGCGCTGCTCTCATCTGTGTGTCTCGTTGGTCAGTCTTCCCTGGGCTCGGGCTCGGCCTCCTCCTTCCAGCCACACGTGCCTTACAGCCCCTTCAGAGGGATGCCGCCCTACAGCCAGCTGGCTGCCAGCTCTCTGCTCAGCCAGCAGTACGCCGCTTCCTTGGGTCTAGGTGAGTAACCTGTTTCTGTCTGCTAAACTCGCGCTGTGATCTCCAGGAGGCGGGGCCGCAGACCCTGATCGTGGGGACACCCTGTTCCTGGCCTGTTCTGCTTGTTCCCGCACGCTCAGCACGGCACTCAGTGCAACTTGAACCAGTTAGAACGCCGGCTAACTCTTCAATTGAGAGTAAAAGAGTTCGTCTGACTTTGGGGACAGATGAGTCAAATCAAAATTCATTTGAAACGTCAGCCTGGGTCTGGGTGGAAGTCACGGCATGTTTGCTTCAATAAGAAACAACTGGTTTTGTGATTACGGATGGGCTCTAACTATTGACACCTTTGGAAGCCCGTAAACGCAAAAAGCTGAATCGATACCCATCCGTTAGGCGTTTTGCTGTCCCTGCTTTGCTCAAAAGTTCTGTCCCCCGAGGTGGATCGATCCTGGAATGAGGTTCTCTTCTGCACGTGTAGCGTGACGGTCTGCCTGGCCCCGGACGCAGCTTTGCGAGGCGTTCAAACCCTGGAGTCGGCAGGCTCCTACCCCAGCCCGGGGCTGTGGGCAGGCCCTGCAGACCTGCTCTTGGGCCGCTCCTGAGTCACGCTGTCCGGACTGCTGCTCTGCCTGGCTCACGGTGTTTCTAGAATAGGTTTGTGTGAGCCACGTGTCCCGTGAGAGGTTGCTTGGCTCTTCCGAGCTTGCTGGCCACGGGGCCGGTGTCTCGTTACTTACTTGCGTACTTTCTCTTTTGCTCTCCTCTGTCTTCCTTTAGAGAAGCTGGTGAGCCCTCCAGCCTCGGCCGCAGCTTCCAGCCCTAGCTCTTCTCCGTCTCCACAGCCCGCCTCAGAGCTTGACGTGTCCTCAGAGCCACATCAGCTCACCTCCAAGGGTAACCGCAGTCGGGGAGAGCTGCATGCTGTCTTGCCGTCCTGAGAGCAAGGGGGTAAACCAGTAGCCCAGAGCGACAGTGGCTGTAGTAGATACTTTGCCAAGCCCGAGGGTCAGTTCAGCTGCTTCCATGTGGTTCAATACGTAGTCGTGACTTACTAACGAGTTCGCACGGTTTTGAAGAAGGCGTTAGAAAGAACTGACCCGGAACTTGTTCACTCCCCGCTGGGTCCAGGGTCCGCTTGGACCTGGATCGAGACTACCAAATGTGGGAAGCTTTGCACAGAAAGCCTTTCCCTGGGGTTTCAGCTGGCCCAGAATGTGTTCTAGATTGCCGGGTGACACTGCAGGGGAGCGTCCCTAAGAAACTCACATGCTGTTCTGGGAGCCGCGTGGCATATTCGTCACCCTTCCGAGAGGCCTCGGGTGTCTTTCTAACGTGAAGCCCCGTTAGAGTTGGGAGACTCGCTCGAGCAGGTGAACGGCGTGGGCCAAGTGACCAGCTTGTTAATGCCGGGGTGCACTGCCTGTCTCAGCTGGGCCGTGGCACCTATTGGGGCTTCTCGGTCTTTCTCGATGTTCTTCTCGTTTCTCTGAGAGCCGAGGTTCACGTGCCTGACTGTCTGGGTAGAGCGCCATGCCCTGCCCTCCCCGCTGCGGAGGCTCAGTCCAGGGTCGCACCCAGAGCATCCGTGCCAGTCTGTTATTTTGCACGTGTTGCTTTCCGTTCCCGCACGGATGCCAGCGTGTCCCTGACGTAGCAGCAGTGGTGTTTTTGCCCGGTTAGGGTTTACGTTAGACGGTTTGTTCTCTGAACTGTTGGTGTAAAGCTGCTCTCGGGGGAGGGTAGTTTGTTGATGGTTTTCGTTTTATCAAGGACGGGTGAGCCTGAGTCTCTCCCCCATCGAGTTGGAGTGTGGCAGGAGCAGCGGGCTGCGTTCCCGGGAGGGCCCTGCTGGGCGAGGTGGCAGGCCGGGGAGGGGGCTCCAGCGTGGTCCTGTCACAGGACACCTGCGCGCGCCAGTGTGCGAGGCCGTCCGGCTTGCCTGGGGAGCTCTTCTCTTGATCTGGTCGTGAGGAAGGTTTCACAGTAACTGCCTTAGTTTCTGTCTCACGTGAAAAACCAGAAAGCTGAGATAGCCAGTTTTCACGCGTAATGGGCCGCCTCTCCTGATGGTGACCTCCGCGCTCAGGGCCCAGGTTTTGTGCCTCGGAGCTCCGTATGCCTCCGCCCAGCCCCACAGTGCCCTGTTTAGACGGTACGGGGAGGGGGGGAGGGGGACGGACCAGTGTGGGTGGCGTGCCCTCTCCCCCTTCCTGCCTCAGAGGACACCTCGGGAGCTGGGACCTCCGCCGAGGGCTGAGACTGCAGCGTCGTAGGGACAGACTCTGGTGCGGCCCCACCACCAAGGGCAGCCTGGGAGCCTTGGTCTCCTCAAGATGCGCTGCTTTTCTGTAGTCGGGTCTTATCGCATCATTCTTTTTGGTTTTGTTAATGCCTCAAGCAGAAACGACCGTGTTCTAGAGCTTAACTTTAAAGAATGACCGTTTACTAGAAGATCCCAGACTGGGATGGTTCTCGTCCAGCGTGGACCAGAACAAAACAAATTCCCCGACCGTGAATTTGCCAGCACTTTGGAACCAGGGAGCCCCCTCGGGCTTAGAGCTTGTGTGGTTTTTGGAAAGCTGTTTTCTAAACCACCTGGGAGGTGTTCGTTTCTGGCAGAGTGTTTTTGTCTCCTCGGGGTTACCTAGGTTGGGGATCGGGGGCTCAGGGCTCCCTGGTGAGCTGGCCTTGTGGCCGGCGGGCTAGTCACGGGAGGGGATGGTCCGGGAAGCTCTGCCGGACTTGGGAGAGTCTCGAGGTGGTGCCTTCAACTGCCCGGCCCGCCACCCCGAGGGAGGGGCTGGAGGGCCGTGAGGTTTTCTCCTCTCTGGTCTTCAGCGCTCCTTCCCTTCCCGTCTCAGGAGCTGGTTTTCCGTCCGTCCCAGTCGGCAAGAGCCCCATGGTGGAGCAGGCCGTCCAGACTGGTTCCGTCGATAACCTGAATGCCAAAAAGCTGTTACCTGGCAAGGCCACCGTGGGGATGCAGCTGAACGGGCGCCCGGCCCAGCCAGGCGGCAAGGCCACCAGCGGTACTTGTCCCTTCCCGTCCTGGTGTCCGCTTCACCGCCTCAGAGTGGCGCCCTGCTTCCTGGGGTTCTCTTTTCTGTGTCTTCTTTCTGTTTCATTCAAAAGCCCGCACCCCCTGCCCCCCATCGTAAACACCGCGTGTTCTCGCAGGGCCTGCCCTTGCTGCGTGGCCCCCGTGCTCGCGCCACCCCGCTTCCGTCGCTGGGCTCTGCTTCGGTGGGCGCTTGCCTCACTCTTTCCTTTTGCGCCTTAGATGTAGTTCAGCCGACAGCTGTGCAGGGTCAAGGGCAGGTGAACGACGAGAACAGAAGACCTCAGAGGAGGAGATCAGGTAACCGCTGTCGTTGCCACCTGAGTTCGAGCCGCGGGCCACCCGGCTGTGCTCCGCTTCCCTGCTCGCCCCTCTGCTTGGTCTCTGTGGGTGACGGCTTTGGGGTGCTGGGGCTCAGTGTCCGCTTCCGTGTGCCTTGTCCCCTCTTTGTCACCCATCTCACTGGAGTAATGTCAGCTCGGCGGCTCACCGGTCACGGCTTTCCTTCCTTCCCCCAGGGAACAGACGAACGAGGAATCGCTCCAGAGGGCAAAACCGCCCGACTAACGTCAAAGAGAACACGATCAAGTTTGAAGGCGACTTTGATTTTGAGAGCGCAAACGCCCAGTTCAACAGAGAGGAGCTGGACAAAGAGTTTAAGAAGAAACTGAATTTTAAAGGTGTCTGGCGTTATGCAGAGGGTGCCCTCCCCACCAAGGAGTGTCTGTAGCTGCAGGTGCAAGACAGATGGGTGGGGGCGGGGCAGGTGTGGAAGCGGCGCCATCTAAGGAATTCCTGAGTGAGGACGAGGCTTGGGGTAATGCGCAGACTGCTCGTGGGTGAGGAGCAAGCTACACGGCTGGAGGGGGGGGGCCCTTCTTCTGACACAGACGACGACGAGCCATCCCCCACCCCACGTGCTTGGCCTGAGGACAGCTGCCCGGGGGCCCGCCCTGGCAGAGGGAGGCATCACCGTTTACTCTGCTTCTCTCTGCAGATGACAAAGCTGAGAAGGGGGACGAGAAGGACCCAGCGGTGGTGACCCAGAGTGACGAGGCTCCTGCTGAGGAAGACCACCTGGGGCCCAACTGCTACTATGACAAGTCCAAGTCTTTCTTCGACAACATCTCTTCTGAGCTCAAGACCAGGTCAGGGGGCCCGGTGAGGGGGCCGGGCTCGGGGCTGGCGAGGCCCGGATGAGCTGGCAGGAAGACACTCATTCTGCCTCAAAACTCCGGAGCCTGGGCCATGCTCTCTTGAAGACCAGACTCCCGTCTAAGTTCAGGACAAACCTAAGATCCTCCTCCTGTTTCTGCCGTGTGAGTACACCGGTCTCGGTGGCGCCAGCAGGTGGCAGCGCGGAACCCCTGACAGTCACAGGCGCCTGAGGGTCGGACCGAGGTCCGGCCTCCGCTTCCATCTTGGCTCTGCTACTCTTTTGTCCACTGCGGCTGAGTTCGGCACCATGCTCCCCAGCTGAGTGATGGGTCGTTCGGTCACACGCCGCCTTGTCCTGGCAGCCGACCCGGTGGCCTGAGGCCCTTGCTGCCTGCAGCAGCTGGCCTGCGTGTTCGGCTCCCGACTGCTTGAGGCTGGGGACCCGGGCGTGCAGTTAGAGCCCCTGGAGACTGGTGCTCAGAGGTTACCCTGCGAGCAAGCTAGACGGTATAGAAGGGACAGGCACAGAAACCCGTGTGCACTCATTCTGCGAACGGAGTGCCAGACACGCTGCTGGGCATCGAGGGCACAGCACACGCTGGGGCCCTGCTGTCCTGTGTTTCTATCCCGGCAGGGAAAGTAGAGAGTACGTGTGTGAGTAGGATAGAAACGCGTCCGGGCACGGGCAGGAGGAGGCTGGGCAGGGCCTGGGGGCGGGGGGAAGGTAAAGGTAAACCGAGTACGGAGGTGTCACACCGTGTGGTGCTGGGAGCGCTCGTGGGTGGACGGAGGAAGCTTCCGCACACGGGCCGCCTGCCAGGCGTCCGCCGCACGCCGGAGCAGAGTCCCAAGAGAGGCGGTCAGGGATGAAGGGGGCGCGTGCGAGCAGGGCGAGTAGGCCACGGTGACGACCAGCTTGCGTGCCGGGAGCTGTGGGCGGCTGTCCAGGTTGGAGCCGGGGGCGGTGCCGGTTGACCTCTCCCCCGTCTCTGCTGAGGATGCCGAAGGCGGGCAGAGGGGCCGGTGGCCCACCCGGAGGCCTGTGCAGTAGTCCTGGGGCCTCGGAATCGGGTGGTGGCGGCGGCGGAGGAGAGCTCGGCTGCTGACTCTGCTTTGCAGGGGGTGCGGACCGGGTTTGCTGACAGGTTGTGAGGGGAACCACGGCGACCATCGGGGTTGTCGGGCTGGGCGGGTGGAGGGCGCAGCTGCTGGCTCTCTAAGCGAGGCCGGGGGGTCAGTGGAGCGGGAGCTCGGTGCCTGTAAGCGGACGTGGGGCCCTCACCTGGGACACAGGTGGGTGCTGGCCGCATCCTCAGTACGAAGGGCGCTGGGTGGTATGTGGTGTCCTTGCCATGGCCCCACCGTCCCCAGGGTGTAAGCCTCATATTCTTGGAGATCCCGCTCCATCTAGCCCAGCCCTCTCCTCACATACTAGAAACTTCTCTGGAGGGGTCTGTGGTACGCTTCGGGTCTCGGAACCTGCACGGGCACTGCCTAGTGTCACGCACTCACCTGTCGATAAAGGCAGGAGAGTTCATGCTGGGCAGCCCCGCCCGGTGAGCAGCAGACCCCGTTGGCAGTGTGGCCGGGAGCACCCGCAGGGTGGGCTCTCCGGCTGCGGGGTCCTGACTGGGTCACCCCCTCTGATGGCTCCGCCTGCCGGTCCTTCCCCCGCACCCCCTCCCTGTGCTGGCTCAGGAAGCTGTGAGCAGATGCCGGCTGCAGTCGGTCTCACGCACCTGTCTGTGGTCCAGTTCTAGGCGGACTACGTGGGCCGAAGAGCGGAAGCTCAACACGGAGACTTTCGGGGTATCGGGAAGGTTTCTTCGTGGCCGTAGCTTCAGGGGTGGATTTCGAGGGGGCAGGGGCAACGGTACAACCCGCCGCAACCCAACTTCCCACAGAGCTGGGACCGGCAGGGTGTAAGGATGGGGCCGCAGGTGAGTGACGGAAGGGGGCTTCCGGATCCGGTGGTGGGAGGGCGTTGGGGGGGCACTGCCTGTGGGCACCCTCCTCGGGAAGAGCTTAGGAGCCCTGGAGCCGGCGGCCCTGGCTTCCAGCAAGAGGAGGAGCCTGCGGGAATTGGGGCCAAGATGCGGGCCCCGGCCCTCTGAATCACCTGGGGGGCTCCTAGGGACGGCAGGCCCCCGAAGTGCGGGTCCGGGTGTGGGGGCTGGGCGCGTGCTACTGCAGTGTGGTCGGCAAGGACTGCCGTCACCAGCTGGCCTCCCTGCCCCGCAGGGACCCCCAGGTGCGCACGAACAAGGTCCCATCCACCTGTGTGCCCCGTGGGTCTGGGCGGGCAGTGGGCTGCAGGTGTGCCCAGTGTGTACAAAGGTGATTTTCATCGTTGATTGGGACTGGAAAGTCTGGGGAGCCCTGGCCTGACTGGGGTGGGAGGGAGGTTGAGCACCCTCGTTCTCCCCAGGACCCTGTGTGCCTGGCTCCTGCTGGGGGGGGCGGGGGCTGCCGAGTGGGACGTGCCGAGCGTGCTCACGTAGTGTCTTGTCCCTTTCTTGCAGGTGCCTGCGGAAGCAGCACAGAAACGAAGCTGTGTCTGAGGTTATCGGAAAACGCTGCACTTACTTGGGAGACGTGGGTCACTTTGTTTACCGAGTTTGGAAAATTCCCGTACTACTACTTATGTTTTGGACTTAATTGGACTTGGACGTGGTCTGAGTTAGAACCACTTGTTTGGGGGAAGTATTCGTGGGTGACCTCTTTGAGGTATCTTGGCCTGTCTTTCCTCTTTAGTTGCACACAGCCTAATTCTAAGGTTTTGGTATTTTGGAAAAAGGTTTCTAGAGCAAAAGCTTGATCCTCACTTTGTGACTTTTTTGTGTGACAGCTTTGACTTTTTTAAAGTGGAACCAAATCTCATTTGGCAAATGTGGCAGCCAGTTGCATCTTTATAACCCAACTGGCCTCTGGTGCTGCTGGCCTGGCACCCCCCAGTGCCGTAGGTTGGGGTCTCAGGAGTCAGGCAGGGCCAGCCTGGGGACGTGCGGGGGTGGGTGGGCCTGGGCAGGGAGAGTGGGGGTGTCCCACGGATCATGTTGTAGAAACAAACCAGACAACCCTTACATCCAGAGCCGTGATGTCAAGGTTGAGGGCTGGTGGGTGGTGGGGGCGGGGTGGGGGGGGGGCTAAGTCCTGGAGGCTTAGGAAGGGGTCCTGAACGTGAGCTAGGAACTGTTGCTCAGAGCCCGGCTTCCATAGGAACCAGGGTTGGGGACCAAAGCCCTGTGGTGTCCCCACCCTTCCTGCCCCGTCCCTGCCATCCCCTGACCCAGGCCAGTCACTGTTGGACTCTGGCCACCGTTCAGTGTCTCATCCACTTGGAAATGAGCCAGTCTTTTTTGCAAGGTCGGTTGACCGAGAACATATTTCTTCTTGATTGTAAATAGTTCTGTGTTTTTGTTTTACAGGTGGGTGGAGGGAGGGTGGGGAATATAAATTTGTTGCATGAGTAAATGGGTCAGACCTTTAGTATAAGCATGCGCCCTTCTGATGGACAGGGCATTGTGTTGAACATAAGCACCTTGGTAACTAAACCCCTTTAAATAGCTATAAAGGTTTTAGTTCTGTATTGATTCAGTTACTGTAAAAGCTTGGGTTTATTTTTGTAGGACTTAACGGCTAAGAATTAGAACCTAGCAATGGGTTGCTCTGTTGGAGTAATGTAAATTGTAATTATAAATAAACGTGCAAACCTTTAAAACTTTCTTCTCTGCTCTGAGAGTAAAATCGTTCTGTCGGTTGTGCTGCTGGAGTCCTATCCTGTCTGCCGTGCCCGTCCCGAGGCAGGAGCTGTTCAGGCCTCACGCTAGTAGGCTCCTTGGCGACATCTGCTCTCGAGTGACATTGACCCGGCTGGTCTGGGTAAAGGGCATGAGCCAGCCCGAGTGTGCAGCGGGCCAGCTTCCCAGAACAAGGGGCTCTGCTCTCCAGACGTGGGACAAGGGCTGGTTCTAAAAGCTCTGTCCGCAGTAAACCTGCTTGGGAGATGCCTGCCCCGCCCCCCCACCCCAGGCTGCTTGGAGCTCCCGTGTCCTCTGTGCCCTGTGGCCTGTTCCAGGGCTGGACCCCGCACCATCCAGAACAGCAGACGTGGCTGTTTGGACCGAAAGCGCCCCGCATCACTGAAATGGGTTTCCGGGGGTCTTTGAAAGGCCCGCCCCATCCACCGTGTCACCGCTCCCTCGGTGCCTGCCTGTGGTTCCGCTGGGCCCGGAGCAGGCCCAAGCAGCAGGGGGCTGGCCTGCAACGGCACGGCACCGCGGTCAGTTTCACAATTTCAACAAGCTCTCAGCAACCTTCCTTTTTGGGGGAAACAACAAACATCCTTGGCCAATAAAAAGTTAAAATCTTCCATAGTCAGGTGCAGGTAGCCGTAACACGAAAACTCCATGAAGTAGGTGACTCAGCGGTCGCACTAGGCAGGTATTTCCTTCAGGCGATCTAGATATAGTCCCGTCACAGTTTACCACAATGACTAACTTCACTACTGAGCCTCTATGCTGACGTTTTGACAATTCTACATTTTACACTGAGCTCAAAACGTATCTGGGCGTTTTTACTCCTTTCTAGATCGAACATATACGTGCCATTCAGTGAGAACCCAGTGAGGGAAACTGCAGACGGAGGTGGGAGCAGCGCCCTGGAATCCCAAGGGCACAGCCGGCAGGGCAGCCGGCCCAAGGACTCAAAGAGCCCTTTGTGCCATCGCCCGGTGGGGCAGGGACGCCCGACCGTGGTCCTGTCACTGGGACTGGTGGCAGAGCTTCCTGTGAAGCTGCGAAGCTGCGGGGGTGAGGGCGAGGCTGCTGCTGGCTGGAACCTGGAAGGGCCATCTCTGGCTGGAGAGCAAGCACAGGGGACAATCAGCACCAGGAACTCAAGGGAGAGCACACAAGCGCGAAGACTCGATCTAGGGAAACCAGAAACGACTCGTTCTGAACACGGCTGCTGCTCTGTGGGATTCTGAGTGAAAACCAACTGGGCGCCGCGTGTTCCCTGACGTGTGTCCGTCAGGAAGGAACAAGGTCCGTCTGCTAGCCCCTCTGGGAAGAGAAACTCGGGAGTCTCGGCGTCGGTCTCTAATGCCGCGCGCCTGTCTACAGCAGCCGTCACGCTTGGCGTGCGCTCCTAGCACTGCTGGACTCCCGAACCAGAAAGCTGGACGCCCCTGGCCCGCCACCAGTAGCCTGGCGACTTCGAGACTGGCGACAAGAGCACAGACGAGAGCGCACACTAAGGAGAGCGCTCGGACGCAGCGAGGGGAAGACCCCCTTTCTACAGAGCCGTCCTGATTGCACCCAAGAGACACACGCTCTGAAGAAAAGGTTAACAAATAGGAAGTTTATTGCAGGACCCTTGGACAGTAGATGAGTGTTGGGAAATGCCTATGTATCACTTTGAAAATCCATGATTTGAATTTAAAAATCAATTCAAGATTTCATCATCATGATGCTTTCTTCTGTTTTTTCTTTTCGTTTTCCTCCTTCTCTTTCTCGATTTCAGCAACATACTTCTCAATTTCTTCTGGATTTAAAATCTACCAAAGAAAGTTTACGGTTAGCCTCCAAAGCACACAAGGCACCAGGGAACCAGCACCCCCTCCGGGGAGGAAAGCTCTGGGGCTCCGGCCACGTGCCCCTCACAGCAGCTTCTAACAGAAAAACTAGGGTGTGC
The DNA here is from genome assembly GCF_023721935.1 of Panthera uncia. Taxonomy (NCBI): domain Eukaryota; kingdom Metazoa; phylum Chordata; class Mammalia; order Carnivora; family Felidae; genus Panthera; species Panthera uncia. The sequence continues at coordinate 1,812,756 of NW_026057578.1, read as the reverse complement.
GCGCCTGATCCGGGTGACGCCAGTCAGCTTGCCGCAGGCCCGCGGCAGCTTTTCAACGTGCCCAGCAGCCACGCGAGCCCCAGCCTCCCCCGGAGACCCACGCGATGATGCTTACTCTTCCACTTGTTTGTGGGGAGCCTCGGGAAGAAATCTCCTGGAGCACAAGCGCCACAGGAGTAGGGTCCCCGTTCCCACCACCGCCTCCCCCCCGCCCCCGCACCATCCCTGGGGATGCTCCAGAGCGAAGGACACCAGACGACCTCGGTGATTACCTTGAGGGGTTGATCACGTCTCATGACAGCCAATTCAATGTTTTTGCCGCCAGACTGAACCACCTTGGAAAGCGAAGAATAAGGCCAGGCGCCTACCTGCATGGCACCAGCACCACCCGCCCCGCCACCCCCGCTTCCACACAGCAGCTAGGCTCCCAGCCCCCTTGGCCCCCCCCGCCCCGCCAAAGCCCAACAGCTGGACGCCAGCCTGGCCTTCTGGCCACTCCCCTGCCTCTTTGGCTTTACCTGCCGGCATCTCCCAAGTGCTGACGAAGCCCAAGGCCACAGCTCCCAGCCACTAGTCCCCATTCTCATCCCCCAATCTTAGCAGCGGTGTGCTCTGAGTGGAAAGTTCCACACCTGCTGGCTCCCGTCCTGCCTCGGCCGCTCCTCACCTGAGCGTGCCCCCGGACCAGCCACTCGGTCCTTGATTGTCCCAGCCGCATGAGGGAGCTGACAGCAGCGGGGCAGGGCCCGGCCGAGCAAGCCCTGGGGCGCCCAGCATTACCGCCGGCGGCCTCACCGCCCCCGCTCCCGCTGCCTGCACACAGCCACCCACTTCTGTGCTGTCCATTCCGCCCAGCCCAAGCACCAGATTTCAAATGCAAACGTACTTCCAGGAGGGCCTTGATAACCAACTTGATGGTCAGGTCGTCTGTCTCGATGGCTTCGTCAGTGTAATTCTTCTCCAGAAACTCACGCACAGACTTGGCGCCCCGGCCTATAGCATTAGCCTGAAAGAGGAACGTGTTCTACGGTGCAGGGCACGACAACCCAGAACCAGCCCGAGGACAAGACCGCAGCTGCCTGGGCCGGCCGTGTCAGAGGCAGCCTGGCCCCTTGGTCCTGCCCTATGGACTCCTTTCCCCAAGAGCTACTTGGAACTGGTGCTGATCCTTAGCCACGAGTGGGATTCTTGTTACTGAAAGACACATGGGTGACTGTACTGCGTGCCACATACCCCCATCGCTCCCTATCCTTGGACATGGTCTCGAACAGCAACGTCTAATGACTTCTTCGCTCTATCGGCAGGAGCGTCACAGAACAAACGGGTAGTGAGTACGCGTGCACGCGCACCAGCAGGACACGGCCTCCTTACACCAGCAGGAGACCCGGTACCTTCCAGTGGCCTCTGCAAGTTTTTACTGGCAAGACCGCCCGAAGACCCTCTGTTTTGTCAGGGCCTCACCTTCCAGGCATGGTACGTCCCCGAGGGGTCCGTCTGATAGAGTCTGGGGGTGCCGTCAAAGTCGAAACCCACAATGAGGGCGGAGATGCCGAACGGCCTGCGCCCATTGCTCTGCGTGTAGCGCTGGCGGGAGAAGGAACATGTTAATGCCTCAGCACGAAAGGCCCCGTGGAACCCACCCTAAGTCCTCTCTCTCTCTCTCTCTCTCTCTCTCTCTCTCTCTCTCACACACACACACACACACACGCACACGCACACGGCGTTCTCAACAGCTGAGCCTTCGCTGAAGGGATGGAGACATTCAAGTTATCTGCAGTTCCAACGATGAGGGACGTGAGCCCGGACTGCTCAGCAGTCCTCCTTCTCTTGTGCAGTTTGGCTCAGAAAGGTGTGCAAGACCTGCCCACGACCGAACGCATCGTAGAGCACAACCGAGGCCGCTGGAACCACTCTGACAACACACGCGCTTTGGCTACACACTTGACTTTAAAATGACCGGCACGTCACCAGAGGGTGGAGGTGGCTCTCAGCTCCTCCCAAATGCTTGGAACCCAACCATTCAGGACATCAAGACAGAGACTATCATGTCCCTTCAGAAACGTGAATTTGGACCGTCCCACGCCACTAAACGCAAACAATGCCACCAAAGTGGATAACCTACGGTAAGTTACATTTGCACAAAGATCGGGACTGTGCGTGGAATTAGAGCAGTTTTCTGATTCCCCTGAAGGGACCTCTGCAAACAGGTACACACAGGTACCATGAACTACTGTGGCGGGATGCCCACCTGCTTCAGACTGGCGATGTAGCGGGTGATGTACTCCACGGTGACTGGGTCCTCCACGGTCAGCCGGTGGCTCTGGCACTCCACCCGAGCCCTGTTGATGACTATCCTCGCATCCGCAGTGAGCCCTGCAACAGCAGAAAGACTGCCACCGGAGCCACGCCTCATCGGCTCCCATCGGGGATGGCACGGGTCACACGACCACACGGCAGTTACATACTCCAGCCGGTCCTCTGAAACCCAGCTCTCAGGTCATCTGGGTGATGGACGCCGGGGTGATCATCCCCTGGCTGTGCACAGAGGCCTCGGACAAAACACGTCAGTCCCTAGGTTAGTTTACGTAAATTGGGATCTTGCTAGAGTGGACCTGCACGCAGGAGCTCGGGAAGCCACGAGAGTGCCCGGGGCACACAGCATGCCCCACAGCAGGGAACTGTGGTCGGGGAAAACCAGGCTCGCCAGGCCCGTCTCCAGACTGTAACTGTGATCCAGTCACGCGCCAGCAACAGCAAAGCCTCCCACCCCCGAAAGCTTTGGTGAGGCTGGCAAAGGTCCCAATCGACTCCTTTTCAATGACTTTAGTTTCCCCACTTTCTAGATCTTCCAAGAGCCAACCCACTGAGACGGCCTCCAAAGTGCTAATAAGGGCCTCTGAGGACCAGGGCACCGGCCCCACTCACCTGCGAACGCCATGCAGACGTTGTCATCCAACGCGCAGATCTTGCGGACGGTTCTCTCATCCTGCAGTTTGGCCACTGATTTCTTCTCCACGCCCAGAACAACGATGTCCTTCCCTCGCACACCGACCTTCGATAAAAATCAACACGGTGCTTAAGAAAGCAACGAGAGGTTTTGCCATCAGGCTCAGGGCGCTTAGCAGATGGTAACCGGGACCTGCGAACACCCTGGGGGTGGGGGCCCCACGCTGCGCAGATCACAGATACTGACCCATTTCTGGCAGAGCTGGCCCAAGTGTCACGACCTGGGCGCCCACTCCTGTGCACTGAACGTACTGATACGGAGTCTCAATTAAAACACAGTAACTGTTGTGTATACACCTTCAACCGGGAGAATCACAGAGACACATGCAAGGCTTTGAAGCCTGAGATCCTGACATTTGAGACAAGTGCCCCGAGAGCACTGTTTCTGTAGTGGTGAAGCATATTAAAACCCATGCTGGGGGCACCTGGGTGGCTCGGTCAGTCAAGCATCCAGTTCTTGGTTTCCACTCAGGTCATGATCTCCCAGTGGCTTGAGAGATCGAGCCCCCCGAGTCGGGCTCTGCGCTGGCAGTGCAGAGCCTGCTTGAGATTCTGCCCTTGCCCTGCTCATGTGTGCACACCCTCCCTCTCTAAGTAAAAAAACATTGAAACAACAATATCAACCCCCCCGCACCGTGGCACACCTGTGCACAGCTCTGGGGAAGGCCTGGTTTGCCCTCAAGTGGAAGGACAACTCTTAACAACTATTCCCGGGAATTAGCTTGCTCTCTGCATATAGCAGATACCGTAGAAGGGAGGAGGGCGTATCAGAAACATGGAAAAATCTCCCACTGGCCAAGTGATCCCTCGACCCCGTCAGGGCAGGAGCGGATAGAAATGGGGCAACGCTCCAAGGAGCAACACGTCTCAGCCCAGAGATCTCTCAGCCGAGGCACTGCCGGCCCTGGGGCTGCCCTGCCCACCTCTACCCCTAGATGTCAGCGGGCAGCACTTCACAGGCAAAGAAACAGGTCTGCACCCGTTGGCAAACACCCCTTGGGGCGCAAAATTCCAGCCCGCGCCCCCCACCCCCACCCCCAGCCCCAGGCCATGGTGGAAAAACACTGATCTGTGTTTCTGACTTCAAGGCTCTTCATGCTCTTAGGTGGCCCTCCAGGTTCCCCTGGGAAAAGGGAGCCAGGCTCAGAGATGCTGGGAGGATTAAGCAAAGTCACCCTGGCTGGCCCGAGGGAGTACGGGGGCCGGGGAGTGTCCAAGCAGCTCCTCTCCCAGTGCTCTTTAACCCGAGTTGGGCCAGAAAATGGATTTTGGACCTCAATTTCAGAAGAGATTCAGGAAACGAAAGCACTTCATCGCCCAGAGCTGTGTCCTTTTTCTCTGTGCGCGCGAACCTCCGAGACAGGCAGCAGGTAAGAGGAAAACCAGTAACACCAGGAAAGACCCACAGGCGTCTCAAACGCATCCCCCATCCAAAATTCAAATGGTGGCCCAAACTTCAGATCTGTGCTCAGATGGCAGCAGGAGAATGATCGCCACGCTGCCCGACCCGGTGGAGGGCTCCTGGTGGCACCGCCGCCCCGGAGAGCCTGCTTCCCTTTGTTCCTGAAGCGCACCTGGGCTTCCAGGACCACTGCCGTCCCCAGTGGGGAAGTCCCCTGGCCGGGACCGCAGGGGTGCGGCTCACCTAAGTTGCTCACGGACGTGAGGGAGTCACCGAGCCAACAACGACCCAGCCCTGCTGCTAGGTGCCCGCGCCCACGGCCCAGGGCCCAAGCAGGGCCCTGCAAGGGTGACCCGCCAAAATGGCCGTCCCACGGCCGCTCACACACCCTGGAGACGCCCGAGGGAAAGAGAAACCGGTACTCCAAGGCTCAGCGCTCACACCGAGCGCGCCGGCCTCGCGAGCGCCCGTGCGCAGTCACTGGCACACAGGTGGCACTGCCACCCTTCGGTGAGAACCCACCGGCAGGAGGGCAGTGGCCCCAGACTCTCCTGCGCCCGCCTGCGCGGCCGTCCCAGCATCCGCAAGTCCCAAACGGGCCCCCGCCCCGCTTCCTTCAGCGACACCAACGATCCCGGGGCTCCACGAGAGCCGCCCGAACAAAGCGCATCCCTACGGCGGAGGCCGTGAGCACGGGCGAACCCGGGGCGAACCCGGGGCGACCCCGGGAGCCCGGCGCGCACCAGCGTCCGCCGCCCCGCTCTCGCCACCCGCCCCGCACGCCAGGCCCCGCCGGCCGCCGCTCACCGCGGTCGAGCCCTTCTTCACGGCCTCCTGCGCGTACTCCACTTGGAAAAGGTGGCCGTCGGGCGAGAAGACGGTGATGGCGCGGTCGTAGCTCATGCCGGCGGCGCGGCGGCGGAGCCGGGGAAAAGCGCACACTCACGGCCGCGCGGCCCGCGATTCACGACGCCTCTGCTCCCGCGTCGCGCGCCTGCCCGCCCCCGCCGCCGCGCACTGCGCTGCTGGCGTCCGGCGCCTTACGGCGGCGTCGGGCGGCGTCAGGCGGCGTCGGGCTGACGTGCGCGCGCGTCGGGGCGGGGCCGGGCCGAACCA
>NW_026057578.1:1802993-1806832 GCF_023721935.1 Panthera uncia | reverse complement strand
CTCGCGTGTCACATTGTTTTTCAGCCTGACACCCCGGCCAGCCTCCTCACCTAACAGAAACTTTACCGATTCGCTTTACAGCCTTTCCCCGCGTCCTGTAAGTTTGGCCTTGTGGTTTTACCGAGATCACGCTCACGTGGGTGTGGGGGCACCTTTACCAGAAGCCTTGCGCTTTGGGTCTGGGATTTTAAGACTTCTGTTTCTCCGTAGAAGGCAAGTTCAGAAGAAAATCGGTGTTAGCCATTCCCGTTTGCATTTTCTCGGCGTCTGTGGCAGCTGCCCTGGTTTCTTTTTCGCCCTGGGGAGTCTCGGGTCAGCGGTGCGCCTCGGTTCCCCACTAGCTGCTTCTCGCCGGCGGGGTTGGCCTTCACGACCGCGGCCCCTCTTGCTTAGGGGCTCGCCAGGACCTTGTGGACCTTGTCCTCTGCCTCTTCCCTGTCTGCAGACTGCCTTTGCTGCGGCCGGTTTTGGCGAGTGGACGTCAGCGAGCCGCGAACGGGAAAGAGAGCACCTGAGAAGGGGCAGAAGTGCGCAGAAGTGCGACGTTTGCGTTTGTTTAGTAAACACCGAGCACTTTCTGCATTGCCTGGCTCTGCTCGCTGGGCTTTGCGGATCTTAACTCTTTGTGGCAGGCAGGTACTGTGTTCGTTTTACAGATAGGGAAACTGAGGCATAGTGAAGACAAGCGTGGTTGCTGTTAAGAGGCTTGCGGGGGACAGACCCGCACAGTGGCTTTAGGGTCACCTGTCGCCAGTGATTGTCGCCCTGGGAGCGCCTGGCTAAACACAGGGTCAAACGATTGGCTCAGAGGCACCCTCGGGCAATCCAGGGGGGTTTCCTGGCACCTTGCCTTTTTGGAGCTCGAATGTGATGAGCGCAGACACTGTTTCCAAAGCCTCTTTTGGCTCAGCACCCACCTAGCTATCTGCACTTTGCGCTCACGCCCCGTTAAAGCTCCCGGAAGTCTTTGGGCAAAACCGCGTGCCGGAGCGCCCGATGTCCCCAGGCATCAGGTCGCAAAGAGGGAAACTCGCTGACCGTGGAAAACGGGCCTTCCGTTCAGGCCCTCGCCTGATTTGTACTGACGGGATTGGCAGTCCGCGTATTACCTTGGCGCTGTGGCAGGGAACAGGTGGGGGTCTTGCTGGCTGGCTGTGAGGGGCTGAGAGGTGCGGGTCTTACACCCACGCTCGGAGCGTTGAGGGAGGCGAGAGAGCAGGAAGTACACGGCTTGTCCTCAGCATCTATTTGAGCAGGACTTTGCCCGGCAAACTTCTGCTCGGCCTTCAAGGCCCACTCAGACATCCCCTCCCCCATTCTCTCTTGGCAGTCCTGTGGTAACTGCAGCGCTTTGACAGGTTGCTGGGGCTCCTGAGTTTGCACGTTACCGAATTATTCTTCGCTGTGTCCCTAGCCTGGCACGCTGCCTGGCACAGCTAGTGCTCGGTACGTACTAGAGCGTCTGTGACCCTGGTTCCACCAGTGGAAGCATCGGGGAGAAGCAGACGTGTTCATTTCCTGTGGCTGCCGTGACGTTGTCGTAGACTGGGTAGAAATTTACTTTTCATCCTCTGGAGGCCAGAAGGTCCAAAATGAAGCCGTGGGCAGGGCTGGTGACTTTCTGGGGGCTCTCGGGGAGGCTCTGCTGTTTTTCTCTGAGCTGCTGCTGCTGCGGGCTTGTCGACGCCTCACCCCACCCCTGCCTCAGCCTTCCCGGGGTGTTCTTCTCCGCGTGTATCTTTGTGTCCAAATCGCCCTTTTCTTTTAAGGACGCCGTTCGTAGGATTTAGGGCTCCCTCGACCTCGGTCTGACCTCGCCTGGACTCGAATACGGTGTAAAGACGTCGTTTTCAAACCTGGCCGCGTTGGCAGTCTCCGGGGGTTGGGACTCGAACCTAATATTTTGAGGAACACGGTTTAACTCGTAACAGAAGACGTGTCTGGGAGAGAGATTCCAGACAAGGAAAACCAAGGAGCGAGGCTAGGAAGGCTCTGGAAGATCCAGGGAGTTGCGGCGGTCCCGCACGTGGTCTGCACAGAAGGATGCGGGAGATTGAAGGAGTCGAGGGTGGTCCTGCCGGTGGTCCCAAACCGGAAGGGCGGGGAGAGCCAGCCTGGGGGAAGCCTGCGCTGAGCGCTCGGGAGGTTTCTCCGGTGGTGACCAAACCGTTTCGGTGCCGGGGCAGAGGGCAGCACGGCACTTGGGGGAGACCGTAGGGAATGTGACTTTGCCAGGGACCCTGAGGTGGAGACGGGCAGTGTCCCCGCAGCTGGCTAGCTGGCCTGCAGGCTGGGACCTGCGTGGGCTGCTCTCTGCTGGTTCGGGACCAGGGGATCCCCGCCGCCCAGTGCCGCGCTCCCACTGCGCTCGCAGGGTGGCGTGGCGGTCGCGTCCGTGGGCCGTGTGGCTGGGCTTGGGCACATCGGAGGGGGCCCCGGACACCAGGCCTTGGCTGCTGGCCAGGCACCTCTTAGTTTCTTGGCACACGGTAGTCGCTTAATAAACGTGAGTTTTACCGTCCCTGCTGGTGTCGTTCTCCTTAATTCGTTTTCTTGGCCGGAGGGTGGGAACGGGGTCTTGTCCCCGTGTGCCCCCGGCACGTTGTCCGGGGGGAGACAGGCTCTGCGGGAGCTGGGCACCTGGCGTGTCTGCCAGCGCGGGTCCAGTGCAGACGAGCGAGACCCCCGAGGGCAGGTGCCGGGCTCGGGATCTGCGCGTCAGGGAGGGGGCGGCATCAGACCAGCCCTGCGCCACCGCCCTTCGTGCCCCGGGGGCTGGGGGGCAGGGGCACAGAGGTGAAGGACGGCCGTCTGGGCTGGGGGCGGGTGCCGTACGTTCTCAGGCCTGGAACTCGTCTTCAAGAACACGAGCTGACTCGGTAAAGAAGGTAAAACTGGTCTTTTCAACAATTCGCCGTCCTACCGCCGCCAGCGGCTTGCGGATGCCGAGCCCCCCACCCCCAACTTGCCTAATTGACCGTCTTGGGCAGTTGTCACCGAAAGCCTTCTCCCCGGTGAGCACGGTCCCAGGCAAGGGAGGCACCGAACCTGTCTCTCTTTCCATCCCCGGGGACGGGAGGGGGCGATGCCTCCTGCCTCTGGTCCCGGGGGGGCCGGTCCTGGGGCCGGTGGACCCCGGGGGGCTGCGGGCGGCCGTGGTCTGCTCGTGAGGCCCTGAGTGCCGCCCCCGTGGGGGAAGTGTGAGGAAGCACCGTCTCCGGAGGGAAGAGCCGGGCCCGGGCCCTCTGCCCCGTGACACGAGGCCACGGGGCCCCCTCGGGCCGGAGGGTGAGGAAGCATCCGGGCGCTCCCCCGGCACGCGCCGGCCTCCCACCCTCGCGGTGCAGCCCGGGACCCGGGGACGGGGCAGCAGCCGGGGTCTGCCACGTGACACCAACAGGTGTCTCCACTGACGTTCTGGTGGCCCTGGCCCTGTGCCCCTGACCTGTCCCCCGGCCAGCGGGCCGGGGCCCGAGCACCTGGCCCGCGTGCGCGGAGTCAGAGGCCGGTTGTCCCGGGATCCCCGGGCTGTGACCGAGGCAGCGCCGCCCCCCGCCCGAGGTGCGGGAGTGGGGGGACCCGGCACCGATGTCCCCGAGTCCCTCAGGGCCCGTGAAGAGATCGGGCCGGTCTTTTCCCGCCCGAGCCGCGGCGGGCACCGTGACCTTTGCGGCGCTGACGTGACAGAAGCCAGAGGCTCCGGGGAGAAGGTGACGGATGTCGGTGCAGAGAGTGACCGCACTCCCCGGCGGCCTCCCCCCCCCCCCCCCCCCCCCCCCCCCGGGCGCGGGGGGGGCGCCGACCCCGGCCGCGCACGCCCGGCCCGACCTCTTCCCGGG
>NW_026057578.1:1802407-1802893 GCF_023721935.1 Panthera uncia | reverse complement strand
GGAAACCAGCCTGTGGGGAGGGTCTCGCCACGACTCGCCCGCCACGGCTCCACCTTGACCTCTGGCTCGTCCCGATGGTATTGCCAGCCTTTCGAGTCGTCCCTCCTGGGGAAGCCTCGCTTGGGTCTGGTCGTCCCTCCTCAGGAAGCTTCGCCTCAGGATCCAATCATGTCTCCTCGGAAAGTCTCACTAGGGATCCGGTCGTCCCTCCTCCGGAAGTCTCCCCTGAGGATCCGATCATCTCTCCTCGGAAAGTCTCACTTGGGATCCAGTCGTCCCTCCTCAGGAAGTCTCCTCTCAGGATCTGATCATCTCTCCTCAGAAAGTCTCACTAGGGATCCGGTCGTCCCTCCTCAGGAAGTCTCCAGATCTCGTCGTCCCTCCTCAGGAAGCCTCACTCGGGATCTGGTCATTTCTCCTCAGGAAGCCTCACTTGGGAATCTGGTCGTCCCTCCTCAGAAAGTCTCCGGATCTGGTCATCCCTCT
>NW_026057578.1:1795655-1802397 GCF_023721935.1 Panthera uncia | reverse complement strand
TCAGAAAGTCTCCGGATCTGGTCATCCCTCTTCAGCCTCACTCGGGATCCGGTCGCCCCGCCTCAGGAAGCCTCACTCGGGATCAGGTAGTTGTTCTCCACTGTCCACCAACTTCTGGCCTGTGTGGAGAAACTCAATGCCGTAGTTTTTCAGTTGGTTCATTTTTAGGATCTCTGTGTTGTCCTTGATGTTTTTGGCAAGTTGGCCCCTTGGAGAACCTTCTGATATGGAAATTCACATCCTTCAATTCTGAGAAAATACTTTGAACAAATTTTTAGATGATTTTTCTCCCTGTGTGTTCTTTCTGGAAGTCCTTGAAGAATTGTCTCTTGCCAGTCAGATCATTTTTCTAATTTTGTCACCTTTTCTGTTTTCTACCTTGGTGTTTTTAATCTGCTTTCTAGGAGTTTTTCTCAACTTTATGTTCCAACCTTGCGTTAATTGTTTTTTGCTCTGGCCAATACAGAAATATTCCAGAGCTCGTTTTGCTTTGTTTAATGGCATCTTTTATTAACGAGTACAGTCTTTTGGGGCACGTGGGTGGCTCAGTCGGTCGAGCATCCGACTTCGGCTCAGGTCGTGATTTTGCAGTCTGTGAGGTTGAGCCCCACGTCGGATTCTGTGCTGACAGCTCAGAGCCTGGAGCCTGCTTCGGATTCTGTCTCCCTCTCTCTGCCCCTCCCCTGCTCGTGCTTTGTCTCTGTCTTTCAAAAATAAACAAACATAAAAAAATATTTTAACGAATACGCTTTTTTTGTCTTTCGGGGATATGAGTAACAGTTGCGCTTTTCTCTCCTTTTGTTTTTCCAAGCTTCCTTTTTGCATGGTGTTCGTCTCCCCCAGGTTCGGCGTCTGCAGCTGGCCTCGGCTTGTCTAGATTGTCTAGATCGTCCAGATCTTTCTAGGCGGCAGGCTTCCCGGGAGTACTCTTGCTCAGGGCCAGGGCCCGGGGTGGGTTGGTCTGTGGTGACACTGGGGGGTGCGCCCCTGCCTCCGGTGCCCTGGTGCTACCCCTCTGCCTCGCCCTCCTTCTCCGCCTCCCAGCCTACCGGTGAGCAGTGGGGAAGGTCCTGGGGCCTCCGCCTTCCTGCTCTCTGGGCTCCCGGTGTGGCTGTGTCGCATCCGGCACCCCAGGATCTGCCCTCCGGTTCTAGAACTCTGGCACTGCTGTCTCAGCTCTGCTCTGTTCACGTCCCGTGCTCACCGGGTCGTCCGGGTTTAGAGGTCAGGGGCCTCCAGTCCGCCATCTGTCGCCCACTCTGGCCTGGCCTTTTTTCCCAAGTGTTCGTAACTTAACTGAGATGGTGCTCCATTTCGTGTCCTTTTCCTCGATCCCCTTACGGTAGGTACGTTTCCTCGTGCGCAGGAAAACTGCGAACTGTTCGCGATGGCTGCTTACGCTACGGTCTGCTGAAGTGTTGCTGGCCTTGACTCTTTAGCTTCTGTCCCTTTTGGAACGTTAAGGACGATGTGGTGGGGCACCTGGGCGGCTCAGTCGGCTAAGCCTCCGACTCTTGGTTTCGGCTCAGGTCACGATCTCCCGGTTCGTCAGCTCAAGTCCCACATCGGGTTCTGCGTCGGGCTCTGCGCTGTCAGCACGTAGCCTTCTTGGGGTATTCTCTCCGTCACTGCCTGTCTCAAAAGAAGTAAATTTAAAAAAAAGGACGAGGCTAAAACGGACCTCCTGATAGCACTTCAGCTCTGTGGCGTGTGTCCTTGGGAGAGAATCCCTGCCCGGCAGTTTCAGGCAGGAAGCTGAAGCCGTAGAGGGGTGGCTCGCAGAGGGAGAGGAAGGTCATTCTAGTCGTTTACCTTAATCAACCTGGACGCCGAGTCCCGATTGCCCTCAGGGTGGGCCCAGCCGCCGCCACCTGCCCTCAGCAAGCCCCCCGGCGGCTCCTGGGCCCGCAGTGCCTGCCTCCACTGCCCCCACGTGGGAGAAAACGGCAGAATGTAGACAGGACAGAGCTGTAAACTAAGGCCGAGCAGGAGAGACCGACCCTGAGGTCGCAGAGGCTGGGGGACGGTCGCCTGCAGGGCCGCAGGGCCGCGGGGCAGACTCGGCCTTGTGGCGTGGCCCAGTCAGGCCCTTTGTGCCGCCTTGGCCTCCCCTCCGTGGACGGGCTCGGGCCCCGAGCTCTGGAGGAGGACTCCGTGGTCAGAGTGCAGGGAGGAGCCCACGTTGCACAGCGAGGAAGGGTGAGCTGCCTTCTGGGCGGTGGCGAGCAGGGGGCGCCTCCTCTGGCTCAGGGGCCTGTGGCGCTGAGCCCTCCCAGAAGAGCCCGCACCGTGGTGACCGGTGGTCGTTAAGGACAAAAGTCACAGAGCTTTCTTTCGGCCCGAGTTTCCGAGTAAAGACCTTTCCGTGGAAAGCAGCGTTGGCCTTGGGCGCGGTCCTGCCCCTCCTTCCAGAGGGTGCTCGCGGGCACGGGTGGTGAATAAGCCGGGATCTTCTCTTCACAGCTGGCTGGAGGAGGGCTCACCTTGGTGGGCACCGCCCCGTGCACATTGCCCTGCCCTCCCCTCCCCAGAGGCTCCGGCTCACCCCTCCCTGCTCCCACTAGGCCCTCCTCCCCCTTGTGCTTCCTTCCATCGCCTCCTCCCGGGTCTCCCCAGACCCTGCCGGGCGCTGCCCCCAACGTGGCCGTCCTGAAAAGCTGGCTCCGGTAGGCCTTTGTGGTGCCCCGCAGGGCTGCGAGCTGCCTCGCCCGGGCGGGGCTGCCTGCCTGGCCTCTCCAGACAGAGACCCGGCGGCCCAGCATCCCTAACGTAGACTCTGGGCCCGCCCTAGCTGGACAGATGCGCTGTGGTCACGGGCCCTAGAAAATGGTGAGCTGGCGGCTGTGGGTCTTCATCTGCCGGGTGAGAGGTCCTGGGACCCGCCCCTGGGTTTGGTGGGCGGGGGGGCGCGGGGTTGACCCTGGCACATGGAGGGCCACATGCTTAGCACAGGGACGTGGAGAGTGTTCGGTTCTGCCGAGCGGCGCGATGAGCAAGAGTGGCAGTTCTGCGTGTAGAACGCCTGCACGCAGGTGACGGTTACTGTCACGCGCCTAATGGAGCGACTCCGGCTCCGCCCCGTGACCCTCCAGCCGGGCGCCGGAGACGCATCTGTGTCCCTGTTCACATCCGCTTCCCCTTCAGATGCTGGACGAGAACCACCACCTGATCCAGTGTATCCTGGACTACCAGAGCAAGGGCAAGACGGCCGAGTGCACCCAGTAAGTGGCCGTCGGGCTGCGGAGGTCACCCTCAGAGGACGGCCTCGTCCCCCCACCCCAGGGCGCTCCCCGAGGAGGGGGAGACGATGTGGAGGGAAATGAAGCGTGGGCGGAGGGGGCTGCTGGGGGGACACACCAGGGGACGATGAGCGCCCCCGGGCGGGACCTCGCGTGACCCCCGGGGCTGGACGCGGAGTAGGTGCAGGAGCTGGCTGTCAGAGCCACCCGGAGGCCTGGCGTGTGTGAGCGGCCGCCACGCGCCTGGGGGCTTTCCTGGGTTGAACCGGGCTTCCCCACGTCCTCCTGGCCTGTCTGGGGGGGCCGCTTCCAGGGGGCAGAGAGATCAAGTCCGCCGCGTGTCATGGTCAGATGGAGGAGGGCTTGTCCTCTGGCGTCCGCTCAGGTGTCTCCCTCAGTCTTCTGCCTCCTCCCACCGCTCTGAACAGACCTGGTGGCGCGTGCCCTCGGGCCACCGCCTCGGGGCCTTTCAGCATGTTTTCGTCAGACAGGATCCCGCTCACGACTCAGGCCGGGTCCTGTTCCCTGCCCGGCCCTGTGCTAGAGCACAGAGCGCTGTGTTGCCTGCCCCGTCCCCGAAGGTCAGTGTCCCCCTGGGGCCCGGCTGCGAGGCTGTCCCGGGTGGACTTCGCTTCTTCCGACTGGCCCGCGGGCGCTGCCTCACTGTGTGCCCCTCCCCTGCAGGTACCAGCAGATCCTGCACCGGAACCTGGTCTACCTGGCCACGATCGCGGATTCTAACCAGAACATGCAGTCCCTGCTGCCCGCCGTGAGTGCCCGCGGGGGGCAGGGGGGGACAGTGGGCCACCCTCGCCCAGTGCAGTTGCCCGGTGCGATCCGGGGAGCAGCCGTCGGAGCGTGTTACGTGCCAAGGAACAGACAGGAGCCCGCAAAGGGGGCAGGAGGCCAGTCGGCCCGAGTCGGAAGTGGACCGGTCAGAATCATGACATCAGTTTCTGTAGCAAAGGGAGGAGACCCCGAGGAAGCAAACCTAGAAACGGTGGGCGGCAGGTCTCCGCGGGGAACAGGAGGTGGTGCGGGGGATTCTCGCTCTTTATCGCGAGCCCTTCTGAGCGAGTCTGAAGATGCTGCCCGGGAATAAACGGCGCTCCGATTCGGCAACAGGACTGTGAGATGCCACCGGTGCAGTGAAGTTTTAAGTGTCAACATACTTTGTTTTCTGCTTAACTTTTTAAAATCCGTTTTCCCCAAATCAAATAATTGCTGCCAAGGCAAGGTCCAGCAGTGGCCGCCTCCCACAGGTGGACCAGAAGGCAGAGCCGCGAGAAGGACCGGCCCGTGTAGACCGTGGTGGGCAGGGACGTTCTGGGACACACGCGATGCCCCCTGGTGCCCTGGAAAGTGATGTCATAGGTGCCAAGGTGTCTTGCCGACGAAATTGTTAAACGGACATTGATTGGCCTATGAAATCGGGATTCCTTGCTCTGGAGACAGCAGTGGATCCTGCGGGGAACTTCATTTTCTTGGCCAGGTGTAGACAGCATCTGCCTCCGAACCTTCGGAGCTGCTGTTTGGTCTGGATCCGGGAGGTGAGGGTGCAGGGGTCCCTCGTGCGTCCCGTCGCCTTCTACATCCTGATCACGGTTGGGCTTGCTGCAGGGCAGGGCACACGCACGGGAGGAGCAATGAGAGGGCCAGGGCTAGGGCACAGGGCAGTCTGTGCAAAGGCCCCGGGGCATGGGGTGGTGTGGATGAGGGACACAGCGAATCCTGGCCAGCTGAGGCCAGGGTGCAGGGGCAGGGGCAGTGCGGTGGACTGGTGAGGTGGTCCCTTGCATCCCCAGTGAGGAGGGCCCATCTTTGAACCTCCGGTATGTGCTGGTTAGCTTGGTACTCGCTTAAGGTCTGAACGCTCACAAGAATGCTCAGTGTACCGTCTCCTGGCCTGAGGCGTTTGGGCCTCGTAGTCCGCAGTCAGCGGTCACGTGTGTGAGCGGCAGTTGGTCACAGACATCTGCCAGGTGGCCGTGAGCCGTCGAGGTAGCTCTCTCGAACCTCCGAGTCCCTGGAGGGCTTCGGGTGCTTCGTCTCTGGGTTAACCAGCCTCCCGTTACTTTCTTGTCGCCTGCAGCCGCCCACCCAGAACATGAACCTGGGCCCCGGAGCGCTGTCCCAGAGCGGCTCCAGCCAGGGCCTGCACTCCCAGGGCAGCCTCAGTGATGCCATCGGCACGGGCCTGCCCCCGTCCTCCCTCATGCAGGGCCAGATCGGCAACGGTGAGTACCCGGAGCACTGGCGACAGGGTCACCGCCTCGGGCTCCCCAGTGCCTGGCTGTCTCGGCAGAGCACCCCGTGCCCTGCAGAGCTGAGCGTGGGGCGTCCCTCCTCCCAGAGGCCCCGGCTGCGGGGGCGCTGCTGTGCCCGGGCACACGTGCGCAGGGGTAACGTGCAAAGGGGATAAAGCGCTTCAGGTCCCCTGCTCTGCTTTGACTTCACATCCACGCGTGGGGTTCCGGGTGGGTTTTTTAAACAAGAGCAAAAAGGTTATCTTCGGATCAAGAGCTAGATCTCTAGCCACCGGGAACCGTCCCTGTCACAGCGAACGTGCGATTCCCGCGCTCGGTTCGTTTCCTTCATCGGTGGCGCTGCCGACCACGGGCTGGCCTCCCTCCGCGCAATCGCTCGAAGGAAACGTGGGGTGTCTAGCGGCAGGGCCAGGCCTGCCATCGGACGCGGTCTCTGGTGGGTTTAAGGCCCCCTCCCTGTGCTCCTGGCAGGTCCGAACCACGTGTCCATGCAGCAGACGGCGCAGAGCACGCTGCCCACCACCTCCATGAGTATGTCGGGCAGCGGCCACGGCACGGGGCCCGGCTACAGCCACTCGGGACCCGCCTCTCAGAGCGTGCCCCTGCAGGGCCAGGGCGCCATCGGCAACTACGTGTCCCGGGCCAACATCAACATGCAGTCCAACCCAGGTACCGCCCTGCTCGGCCCTGGGACGCCCTGCCGGCCCCCGTGACCCTTCGAAATATGTGCAGACCGTGCACGCGGTCCTGTGGGGCTTCTGAAGGGGTGGGGGCCGTGGGAACAGACCACGTGAGGTCTGGCTCTGTGGAGAGGGGGTTTCCACCAGTCCCCGCGGGAGCGTCAGGCGAGGCCGTGCCGAGGGGCGGTCCATGCCCTATCTGAGGACGGGACCAGGCTCACGCGGGGTCGGGGGTGGTGTGGCCAGAGCGCAGAAGTGGGCAGCGTGCAGGGCCACAGACGCTGGGCCAAGGGAGCCCCGTGGGCTGGGAGCGGGGTGCTGAGCACTGGGAAACGTCGGGTCCCCATCGAGCCGTCCCAGAGTGTCAGACACTGAATTTCAGAGGCTTGGTACGGACAGGGAGATCATGAGCTCTCTCCCTAGTTTACTTTTACGTCTTGTAATGTCTGGCTTTTTTGGGAGGGAGAGAGCATGAGCAGGGGGAGGGGCGGGGGTGGGGGAGCAGAGCCCGACGCAGGGCTCAAATTCACAAACCGTGAGATCACGACCTGAGCCG
>NW_026057578.1:1765220-1795555 GCF_023721935.1 Panthera uncia | reverse complement strand
GGGGGGGCAGAGCCCGCGCGGGGGCCAAATTCCCCAGTGGGGTCGTCCCCGGCGGGGCCCGGGTGCTCCCCAAACCGCGCCCCCGGCCCCCTTTTTTTTTTTTTTTTTTTTTTTTTTTTTTTTTTTGCGAGAGAGAATGAGCAAGCAGGGGAGGGGCAGAGAAAGAGAAACCTAAGCAGGCTCCACGCTGTCAGCGCAGAGCCCAACACGGGGCTCGGACCTACAAGCGGTGAGATCATGATCGGAGCCAAAATCAACAGACACTTAACTGAGCCACCCAGGTGCCCCAAGATGAGGATATTCTAGACATATCGAGCCAAGATATATTACTAAAATAGATCTCACCTGTTTGTTTTACTGTCGTGGCATGGCTCACTTCCCGTCCTCCTGGGCAGTGCTGCTCTAGCGGGCTCTGAGCAGGGGCGGCACGACTGGACAGGCCAGAGGGCACAGGCCTGAGCATCCGGGGGCACGGGCGTGGCTCCTTCGCAACCAGCCTGGGGGACGAGGGATGACAGGACAGGACTCGTATTTCTCTGTGCGTGGAGGTGGCCCGGGAGCTGGAGTCAGACAGGGATGCGGCCGGGGTCTGGGTGAGGGTGAGGACGCCCGCCTGGGGAGCTTCTTGGGGTTATTCGGGTCTGTCGTGTCGCCCAGTGTCCATGATGCACCAGCAGGCGGCCTCGTCCCACTACAACTCGGCGCAGGGTGGGAGCCAGCACTACCAGGGCCAGTCGTCCATCGCCATGATGGGCCAGAGCGGGCAGGGGAGCAGCATGATGGGGCAGCGGCCCCTGGCGCCCTACCGGCCCTCCCAGCAAGGTAATGCCCGCACCGCGTCTTTCCGCCTGGGAAGCTGGGGGCGTGAGGCTTTAGTTCTTTAGTATTGAGCAAGGATCGTGGATGGTCCGGAGCCTCGTGGGGCTAACGAAATACGGAAGGACAAGGGCCGGTGCCGCTCCTGGAGGCGGACAGGCTTGAGGGGCTGTAGGGGGTTAAGTCAGGCGCAGGGTCCACAGCAGGTGCCGGGCCGGTCAGGTTTGTAAGTGTGGTCCCGGGGACTGGGGGCTGGATGCGGGGGGTCCCGACCAGGCCGTCGAGGAGGCTGTCACGTCACGGGAGAACCGTTGCTGAGTTACCGTCCTGCCCCCAGGCTCGTCCCAGCAGTACCTGGGCCAGGAGGAGTACTACGGAGGCGAGCAGTACGGACACGGCCAGGCCGCCTCAGAGCCCATGAGCCAGCAGTACTACCCTGACGGTGAGGCCCGCGCCCGCCCCAGCACCGGCCGTGGGGTGGCTGCCCACCGCCGTGCTCCGGTCGCCCCCAGTGCAGACCCGTCGCCCCCGGCCTCTGCCGGCAGGGCACCCGGAGTCCCCCTCGCCCTTGTGCCTTTGGGAACGGGGGTGAGGGCACGTCTGGTCTCTGCTGAGAGAAGCTTCCAGTTCAGGCCACAGCCACTCACCTACTTGAGGCTCCTCTCTCCCTTCCCAAACGGCAGCAGCGGGTTGAGGCTGAGATGTGCCGTCCCCTGAGTCAGGGCACGTAACTGTTTTGGAAGGTGGACACGGGAGCCCTTATGAAATGCCTTCCGAAGGCGGCGGTTTGTATCTGCTGCTCAGTTTCTGCGGATTCTTTTCCCTTGGTGCCGCCTTTCGGTCACGTTTTAAACAGTCTCAGGATCTGTGGAGGTGGTGTGGAAAGCGGTCACCTAGGATCGGTGGGATTTGGAGGGGGAAGGACCCCGCAAAGGACGCGTGCTCCTGCACGGAGCACGCGTCGGGTGGGCGGTGGGGAGGCGGCCGAGGCCAGGGCAGGGCGAGCTGTGTCGCCGCCACGTGATGGTGACAAGGCCTCCTGAGGGCTCACGGTGCCCGGGATGAGGGGCCGCCGGGCCTTGTCACGTGTCGGGCACTGAGTACACGGTCTCCTCTCTGTAAACTGTGACAGACGGACTCCTCACGCTCACCCCCAAGCAGGGTGGCTGCCTGCGTCTCAAGGGAACGGAGGCCAGGAGGTGGCGGGAAGCTGCTTCACAGACTTAACCTGCGGGAAAAAGACGGATCGGGCCTGACTCCGGGCACTCCTGACCCCACGTGTTGCCCGTTCAGTTCACGACTGAACCCCGAGCCCAGGCGGCCTGGACCCCCCCCCCCCCCCCCAACTGACTGTGGTCCATGTGGGTTTTCCCGCAGGACACGGAGACTACGCCTACCAGCAGTCGTACACGGAGCAGAGCTACGACCGGTCCTTCGAGGAGTCCACGCAGCACTACTACGAGGGCGGTAAGCCGCGCGGGGCCCACGCTTCAGTCAGACACGCGCTGTGCCAGGTGGCGCCGCACTCCGTGAGGCCAAGGGTCCCTGTGGCCGCTGCGGGCACTGCGCTCATGACGCGGGCGGGGTGGTTGGAGTGGCCGCTCTGGAGTTGTGGGGGCACAGACCCTCCCATCTGTGCAGAGGGAGCTCAGACGGGCTCCCTTAAGAGTTCCCGACTCGGTGGGGGGGTCCGGGCACCCCGTGTCCCTCCCAAGCCAGGCAGGCGATGCACCTGGGGTGCGTGGCTTCCTTGGGTTTGGCCTGGGCGTTTCTTGAAACACCTGCTGGCCAGATCAAGTGCAGCTTGGGCCGGGAGCTGTCCGCAGAGGTGGGGTGAGGCAGTGACGTTCTAGAAGCAGACTGACAACACAGAGCCAAGTAGCGGCACGCACCCGTTTTCCTGCTGTGAATACTCGCACTCACACTGACTTCCAGCCACCAACGTGATGTCACCAAACACCACTAGGAAGAAACGTGCACGTTAACCTCTCAGATGGGGCCCCTATAGAGTGAAGGTACCTCGCTGCCCTTGCGAGACCCCAGGAGAAGAGAAAACCGTGAGGCCACAGGGCACTGGGACATCGGCCCGTTTATAGCCTAGGCTTCCCGGTCAGGACATCAGAAGGGGAGACAGCGTGAGGTTTCGTAGCAGGGCCCCTGGGGAAGGAAACACAGATAGAACCATGAAACAGGCAGTTTGCAAATCCAGGTGTTTACGGTGGCTTTTTAAAAGAATTAAGCTAGAAACACAACAACATTTACCGCCTGAACCATTTCTGAGCGTAGTTCAGTGACGTTCGGCACATTTACATTGGGTGGCCGTCCCGACCGTCCGTCCCCGAACCTGTTCGTTTTCCGGACTGATTTTCTGCCCCCGTCAGACACTGGTTCCCACCTCCTGCCCCCAGCCCCCGGCGCCCGCTTTCTGTCTCTGTGTGTGACTGCGTCCATCATGCAGGATCATACAGCACTCGTCCTTCTGTGACTGGCTCACTTCGGTCAGCATAATGTCCTCAGGGTTCATACGTGTGTTAGCAGCTATCGGAGCGTCCTTCCTTTTAAAGACAGAATCGTTTTCTAGTGTGGGCACAGCATGTTGTTCGTCCATTCCACGGTCGATGTTTTAAAATTTTTTTACATCTATTTTTGAGAGAGAGGGGGAGAGAAAGACACCACACGAGTGGGGGAGGGGCGGAGAGTGAGGGAGACACAGAATCCCAAGCGGGCTCCAGGCTCTGAGCTGTCAGCCCAGAGCCCGACGCGGGACTCGAACCCACCGACGGTGAGATCGTGACCTGGGCCGAAATCAGCCACTTAACCGACTGACCCCCCAGACGCCCCGATCGATGGACACTTTTGAGTTGTCTCTGTCTCTCAGCTGTCGTGAATAACGCTGCTGTGAACGTCAGCGTGCAGATGTCTCTTCGAGTCCCTGCTTTCGTTTCCTTTGCATTTATACCCAGAAGTAGAATTAGGGGGGGTCTGGTAATTCTGTGTTTAATTTTTTGAAGAACTGCATTCTGTCTTCTGTGGCGCGGTCTTGTTTCTTAGTTACGGCGGTAGGAGATTATAGGACATGTGGAGAATACGGGAGAATCGCCCAGTTAGAAGGACTTCCCTGCAGCGATTCCCCCTGTCCCCACGTTTGGGTGTTGCTTGCGAACACGGCTCAGACCCAGCCTTCTTGTCCTGGCGAGTCTGGCTCCCCAGGCCCCGTGATGGCCCGTGCCTGTGCAGTCACGCAGCCAGGCAGGTCCTCACCTCTTCCCCGGCAGGTGCCCCACCTGTTCCCAAAGCAGGTGCCGTGACCTGGCCATCACCCCTGGCTGGATCTGAAACCTGATGATGGGTGTAGAACAAGAGAACAAAACATCCCAACCACCTTGAAGTAAAATTATTTACGGACAACTTCATGTTCCCCGTTGTTTTTACGAACCAGTCAAGTGATTGAGTGTTGGCTGTTGATGGGGAAAGGGTGACGCTTTTTTTTAAAAAAATTTGTTTTAATGTTTGTTTATTTTTGGGGGAGAGAGAGAATGGGGGAGGGGCCGAGAGAGGGGGGAGACGGGATCCAAAGCAGGCTCTGCGCTGACAGCAGCGGACCTGACGCAGGGCTCGAACTCACCAACCTGAGCCGAGAGCAACTCACCAACCTGAGCCACACGCTTAGCTGGCTGAGCCACGCAGGGCGCCTGCGGGCAACACCTTTATCCTGCCTCCTCACCACGACTCAGGTGGTTCCTGTGTCGCGCTTGGTCGTGCCTTCCGTTACGACCACAGGAAACTCGCCACCCGAGACCACCGAGGCGGTCCCCTCGTCCACACGGTCGCCCCAAGCGCTGTTCTGCAGCGGAAGCTCAGCTGCTTCTCTTCGCTTCCAGTTGAAGGCGGGTGTGAGTGAGCGTTCTCGGGGCGCACCACACGCCCCTCACCTTGGACGTTTCCAAGACGCACGCTGGCCCAGCGACAGCTCTGCGGGCTCCTGACCGTGGCGGCCGGCCCGTGTCACTGGCACGGGTATGGGAGGGTGGAGGGATCGCTGGCTGACGGGGGAACAGATGGGCCCACGCCGGGCAGTCGCGCCCACACAGCCTCACCGGGAGGCACTTGGACAGGGTGCTGGAGGGGGAGCCCCTCGCAGCGGGAGACCCGCCGAGAGGCCGCGGCCAGAGGCCACACTGCAGACGGGGGTCCCGGGGAGAGGGTTCCTGTGCCCAGCAGCACGGCTCCGGGCCAGGGGCCGACAGCTGTGGAGCACTGACCTGCCTCCAGGCAGCAGCTGCTGGTGACACTTCCCAGGGTACACCAGCTGGTGGGCTCTACACGGCTAAAACTCTGCGTGTTTGCGCCATTATAGAAACAACTTGACGCGTAAAAAGTCGAGTTTGGCGCACTCAGGTGTCTGCGCCGCTGGGTCTCCGCCTGCTGGGAAGAGGTGAGCTCTCGGGGCCACCTGGGGCTCATCCCTGCACGCGCTCCTCCGCCAGCACTGGGGCCTGTCCGCAGAGGCCGCAGCCGTGGGCCCTCCGTCCGCCTCCCGGGACGCCGACGCTCAGCCCTCTCCACTGGGGGGGCCCTCTGCTCACCGCCAGCTGTGCGGCGTCCCGGTGAGAGTGCTCAGGAAAGAACCTTCCGGCAGAAACGACTGCTCCAAAGACAAGTTCAGGACGTGCCGCTCAGCCTTTGGAACTTCGAAGCGCACATTTTTATACCCTTAGGTTTGGCTCACGCGTTCTCACCTCCCATAACCCGCGGGACGTTTGCTAAAACGGTCACTTTTTTTAAGGCAGGTGTGGCAGACGGAATGGTTTCCTCCTGAATCTGGAAGCGTTTTGTTCCGTCTCGTTAACTGGACCTCGACCCGGCACTACCCGCACTTGTGTCACAGGGCCCAGGTCACCCCACGGTGGGTGGCAGTGCCGGGTGTGGTGTGAGAGGCAGGCGGTGTTCTGCTCTGAGGAGACTGGATGTGCGTGAGTGGCCCGTGGCCCCGTGCAGGCGGAGGGCACTGAGTAGAAGCAATGAGGGGGTAGGTTGAAACCAAAATAAAGAGTCTTCCAGTCATTACGTTATTCCACAGTGTGATGGGGAGCCTTGTGGGGCGCGGCAGCTGGTCCTGGGGTTCACAGGAGGTGGCATGGGACAGGAGCCCCGGGTGGTCCCATAGAATGAGAGGGCGCTAACGTGCAGAGGGCTGGTTCCGGGCCAAGCGGGATGAGGGGATGTGGGACCCGCCAAGCCAGGTGGACACAGCGCCATCAGGGCCCCCACCGAGCAGTCCACGGAAGCCTCGAAGTCCTGCTGCACCCTGTCACTGAGATCTGCACTGGCGGAGAGCAGACAGAGCCGGGGTCTGTGGCCCTGTGACCGGTCCATGTGTCTGTTAAACAGTGTCTGTTAAAGGAAGCAAAGCCTCTGTGGCTGCCGTAGTGGAAAATCCGGGTGGTGCCGGGTGCTCAGGCCGGGTGCCGAGGACCAGGGTGTCTGGGGTGCCGCCTTCTGCGGGACACGGTACGTGTTTGCACATGCACACACACCCCACGGACAAACTCTGGAAAGACGGTCAGGACACCGATAGAAGTGGCTGCGAGGGGACCGGGTGGGGACCGGGCAGGCTGCGGGTGTCCTTTTTCCCTGAACCTCTTGAAGGTGGGCTGGCTTCGTGTTCACATTTGTGGATCTCGCGAACGTATCTGCCTGCGCGGAAGGTAAATTTACAAATATTAAACGTTACTATCTCCGAAAATCAAAGCAGCCCGACCCTGTGGCCGTCCAGACCCATCGCACCCCTGGTCCCATGGTCATGGCGCTGTTAATCCTGGGTGTCCTCAGGGTCTTGCCCCGAGGAGACCCGGAGTGTGGCCCATGCGTGTCCCCGAGGCACACCCTTGCTCCCTGGTTTTTGTTGTTGTTGTTTTTAATGTTTATTTATTTTTGAGACAGCATGAATAGGGGAGGGTCAGAGAGAGGGAGACACAGAATCGGAAGCAGGCTCCGGGCTCCGAGCTGTCAGCACAGAGCCTGACGTGGGGCTCGAACTCAGGGACTGCGAGATCATGACCTGAGCCGAGGTCGGACGCTTAACCGAATGAGCCACCCAGGCGCCCCTGCTCCGTAGTTTTTATAGACTGCGTCACTGAGCTCATGGGTCACTGATTCCTGGTGGTGGTTTTGTGTCCATGACGCTCAGCCAGGCCCCTTTCCTACTGGGCTTGACTCCGGTGGAGGGAAGGTTTTCCGGGCATGGGAGGGCGGATGTGTGCTTCCCAGAGGCGTCCCTGCTAACGTTTGTGGCGCACCTACTGGGTGCCAGGCCGCAGCCAGATAGCCTGTGAGTGAGCTCCTCCGTTACCATCCAGTAAGAAGGGGCTGTGAGGCTGAGGTACGCAGACTGAGCAAAAACTTCAAGCCCTGAGGAGGACCCGCCGTGTCTCAGATGTGCTTCCAGGGTGAGTGAGGCGAGGTGTGGAGCCCGCCACGTCCCGCCCCACGTCCTGCCCTGCATCTGCCCCGTGGCTGCCCACCCGTGGCTGTCCAGCCTGCCGGCCTCAGGGAAGGAGCTGTCAGAGCAGATGCGGTGGGTTTGCAGGGCCCCTGTAGGGGGGACTTGCCCTGGGGTTGGAGCACGCTGCTTTGGTGGCTGCTGTTGACGTCCCTGCGGACAGTTTTACGCCCTCACGGGGTGAATTGGCTCTCGGTAAAGCTGCTGCTTAGAAAAATACGCCACCAGGATCTGGTTTTTATTTATTTATTTATTTATTTTTTTTTTAATTTTTTTTCAACGTTTTTAATTTATTTTTGGGACAGAGAGAGACAGAGCATGAAGGGGGGGGGGCAGAGAGAGAGGGAGACACAGAATCGGAAACAGGCTCCAGGCTCCGAGCCATCAGCCCAGAGCCTGACGCGGGGCTCGAACTCACGGACCGCGAGATCGTGACCTGAGCTGAAGTCGGACGCTTAACCGACTGCGCCACCCAGGCGCCCCAGGATCTGGTTTTTAAATACTTGTATTTTACGGCTCCTAGAAAAGGAAAACTTACTTTTAATTGGGAAAATAAAGTAGAAAAAAAGATTTGACAAATACGGGTTTTCATAACCTGGCCTCTGTTTTCTTCTTTCTGGGACATGTTTTGCTTATAAAGAAAAGAACAGGCAACTACAGTAGTCCCTCCCTCCCCCCACCCACAGTCTCCCTGCCGTCTCAGTGACGGGGCCCCTCGAGGGAAGCAGAGGATCCCCTCCCTGATGCTCAGTCTGTTTCATCGTTACCGTTAATCTCCCATTGTGCCGAGTTCATAAACCGCACTTGGGGTGTGTGTCGAGGAAAACGCTTGGGGTGTGTAGAGCTTGGCGCCCCCACGCCTTCGGGCTTCCATGGGGGTCTTGGAGTGGGGTCCCCACGGGTAGGTGGGGGCTGCCACATCCTCTCCGGGCCAGCCATTCGTCTGCTGGCAGGTGTCGCTGGCGAGTGAGGACCGGGGTCTCCTGAGCCCCCGCTGCAGACTCAGGACCGAACGCACTACGAAGGCTGCACGCTCTGCGTGGTTTTGAAGAGCGAAGCCCTAACTCAAAAGAACACGACAGAACCACGCTTATGCTGGTCTTTTTATAAAAGCGTTCGGAGACCCGTGAATGGAATTTCGTCTCCAGCCTGAATCTGAACGGGCAGCTCTGGAGACCCTGCGGTGGGAAGGCTCTAGGAAGATTTCCATCTAACTCTCAGCCCACGTCCGGCGAGGCGCTCACTGGGACCCTCACTTTTCTCACTGCAAGCTTCCTTCTGAAACG
Source organism: Panthera uncia (assembly GCF_023721935.1). Classification (NCBI taxonomy): domain Eukaryota; kingdom Metazoa; phylum Chordata; class Mammalia; order Carnivora; family Felidae; genus Panthera; species Panthera uncia. The sequence continues at coordinate 1,786,951 of NW_026057578.1, read as the reverse complement.
AGGCTTTTAGCGTGGACACTGCCTGGTGAGATCTTGAAAATGAGAGTTAAGGCATTTTCTCTGAAAAACAGAAAAAGTGGATCTGAAATAGTGGTTGGACTTTACCAACGTGAAGATAAAAACATACAGGCCGGCTCGGTCGGGGGAGTGTGCAGCTCGTGATCTCGGGGCGGTGACTTCGAGCCCCACATCGGGCGTAGATTACTTAAATAAATAAACGTTTAAAAATATATAGGTATATTGGGGTACCTGGGTGGCTCAGTCAGTTAAGCATCCGACTTTGGCTCAGGTCATGATCTCGCGGTCCGTGAGTTCGAGCCCCGCGTCGGGCTCTGTGCTGACAGCTCAGAGCCTGGATCCTGTTTCAGATTCTGTGTCTCCCTCTCTCTCTGCCCCTCCCCCTTTCATGCTCTCTGTCTCAAGAATAAATAAAAAAACGTTAAAAAAATATACATATATATAGGTATATATTTGCCTTAAAAAAAATTCTCTGTGGCACTGATTTCCTAACGTCAAAGGAAAAACCCGACGTGGGTCTGAGCCAGCACCGCGGACTCTGCCTGCACGTGCGCCTCCACGCTGAAGGTGTCCCGAAACATCAGGGCTCCTTCCGAGCCGCGTGGAGACACAGCCTTAGAGCTGCCGCTCACCTCAGCGTCTCCCATCAGCCGCAGGACCGGCCGTCTCCGGATCTCCCTTCTCTGCGCCCCATGTGTGAAATGGGGGTGTGGTGGTGTCCCCCTCCCAGTGTCACGGGAAGCACGCGGGGTAGTCCGTGTAGCCTGCTTGGGACCCACTCTGGCCCGCGGCCCCGTCCCACTCTTACTGCTGAGAAGAGACAGCAAGGGGGGGGGACGTGTGTAGAACATTCCGAAGGCTCACTGACTGGTACTGATTCTCCGCCCAAGACCGTTAGAGTTTCCCCGCTGCCTCCCCCACTGGCCGCCGTGTGGCTGCGTCGGCAGCGGTGTTTTCAGTTGCCTGTGCGAGTCCTCGCGCTTTGTCCTTCCCACGACCGGCACCACAGCCGAGCGGCTGCCGGGATGGACTGTCCCGACTCGCCGCCTCTGGCTGTCGTGGTGGCCCAGGGCCGCCGTGACCAGGTGCTGCCGAAACGGGCCAGGGGTCCGAGAGCCGACGCGGGGTGTGTCCCCGGCCTCGGTCCCGCTTGCGGTGGCTCCGGCCGTCCCGGGTGTCCTTGCTTGTAGGCATGTCACTCCACGGTGCTGTCAGCACGTGGCTCTCCCTGCGTCTGTGTCCACACTCCCTCTTATGACAGCACCCGTCCTTGGATTAGGGCTCGTTCTAGTCCAGCCAGCCTGCCCCTCACTGATCACATCTGCAGAGACCCTAATTCCAGATAAGACCACGTGCACAGGTGTGTGGGTAAGGACTCCAACGTACCTTTTGGGGGGACACGGTTCAACCCAAAACACTTGCATTAACCTTTGCTTTCGGTTCACTTTCGTTTTGGGTGTTGATTCGTAATCTTCTAAAACAAGAAGAGAAAATGTCATAAAAGATTTGTGGGAAAGAGAAGATCCCGAGGTAGTCGAGGTGGCCCAGGGTTTTCCGAGGCGTCCACGTCCTGAGTGGCGGGAAGGGCTGCCTTTGTCCCTGGGAATGAACCGCGTGTCTCCTTCCCCCCACAGGGAACTCGCAGTACAGCCAGCAGCAGGCGGGGTACCAGCAGGGCGCGGCCCAGCAGCAGGCCGGGTACCAGCAGCAGTACCCCAACCAGCAGAGCTATCCCGGGCAGCAGCCGGGCTACGGTAAGGGGGTCGGGGGGAGGGCACGCCTTCCCACCCGGGCCCCACACGCGGTAACGCTGCGGTTCGTTCGGTGACACTTAGTACGCTCGTTCGGGAATAGTTTTATCTATGTTTTAATGTTTTATTTATTTCTGAGAGAGAGAGCGCAAGCAGGGGAGGGGCAGAGAACGAGGGGAACGTGGGATCCAAAGCAGGCTCCACGCTGTCAGCAGAGAGCCCAATGTGGGGCTCGGACCCGTGATCCGTGAGATCACGACCTGAGCCGAAGGCTGACGCTCAACCGGCTGAGCCTCCCAGGCGCCCCCATTTTGGAATAGTTTTAGATTTCCAGCGAAGCTGTGTGGCTAGCGCACAGAGTTCCTCTGTTGTTCACCTCGTCCGAGCACAGCGTGATCGTCACGACTAAGAAACTCCGCTGGCGCGTTGCTGTGGACGGACCTCCCGGCTTATCCAGATCTCACGGGGTTTCCCCCAGTATCCTATTCTGTCCCGGGACCCCCCTGGGGTCCCACAGGACATTGAGTCTCACGGCTCCTTAGGCTCCCCTGGGCTGGGACAGAGTCTCAGAAATCCCGGTCTTTCTGGACCTTGACAGTTGTGAGGGAGACTGGACGGGCGCTTTGTTGGACAGCGTTGGTCGGCTTTGTCTGAGCTTTTTCTCAGGATGTCCGTGGGCTGTGGGATTCGGAAAGCTCGCAGGGGCGAAAGACCCTTCTCATCCCACATCAACATGATGTGCCTCGTGATGTGCCAAGCGTGTGGTCGCTTGGTTAGAGGCATCCACCCGGTGCCCCCGCCATCGAGCTGTCCCATCTTCCTCTCCTTCCCCCAATCATTGGAAGCGAGCCCCTGAGTCCAGCCCATACTCAAGGGGGGGATTGTCTACCGTAGACTGTTTGGAGTTCCTCTATAAGGCGCACTCCACTTTTAATCATTTATTAGTATGTGTCTGTGGATATTCGTTTTATACGCTGGGTTGTATTCCAGTACTTCTCTGTTTTGTTCAGCATGTCCAGTTTGCCTCGTGGGAGCTCTTCCAGTCCCTTTGACACGTCCCCGTCCTTTTGTTTCTGAGCATTTCCTTATTCTCTGGGACCGTGATGCTCTCCCTGCACTAGCCCTAGACGTAGCCAGGTCTCACGGGAGCTCTGGTTCCCTGACGAGAGAATGTTGTTAGGGACTGAGAGCCAGGGGCACATGGGCATCTTCTGGGCCTCTCCACGTGTGGGTCAGTCTGGCAGCAGCTCCTGGAGGGGCTCGCCCGTTCGTCAGCTTTTGCTCGCCCCACGAGCGTTCCCCAGACGGCGAAGGCCCGGGTGGGGCGCTCTGCCTTGGAGCCCACCGGCAAGCATTGGTCTCCAGGCCCGTCGGACAGAAACGTGGGCTTTTTGAGCTGCAGCAGCCACAAAGGGGAGACACCCCGTCCACTGGAGGTCAGCGGAGTCTCCCCGAGGTCAGGCCGTCCGGCACAGCAGAGCGTCCTGCCGGGAGCATAGCCCGCCCATCTGCCCAGCCCTCTATGGGCCTCGGCCCCTGAGGCAGGTACACCTGAAACAGGGCAGGCCTGGCCTCTTGCCTGCGGGTCATGTCTGCCAAGAGCCCGAGGCCGCACGACGCTCTCCCAGGGTCCCCGCCTGCTCCCGAGGCGCATCTGGGCCACCCTCCCCAGAGCCCAGGTTCTGCTGTCACAGGAGGACCGCTGCCTGACGTGGCCACCACATGATGGCCCGGCGAACCGTCAGTATTTAAAATACACTGCGAGGGGCACCTGGGTGGCTGCGTTGGTTGGGCGTCCGACTTCGGCTCAGGTCGTGATCTCGCAGTTCGTGAGTTCGAGCCCCGTGTCGGGCTCTGTGCTGACAGCTCGGAGCCTGGAGCCTGCTTCACATCCTGTGTCTCCTTGTCTCTCTGACCCTCCCCTGCTCACGCTCTGTCTCTCTCAAAAATAAACATTTAAATAAGTAAATACATACAATGAGATAAAATACAGTGAAAGCCGGCCTTGCCACCTGAATGAGTGGGTGATTATCTCCTTAAGAGTGAGTCTGTGAGTCTTTATAAAACCTCCATCTGTCTGTTCCGAAATGTCTTCGTTTACTGTAGTCAGGAGCCCCCACTCGCTCATCCAGCCAGAGCTGGGCCCCGTCCCCTCCATAAACCGTGTGCCTCCCTGAGGGAACCCGTCCAGGCCGCGGGACTCGGCCCTCACTGCACCTCAGGATCACCTGCCAGGCGGGGCCCTTGCGTGAGGTGTCTTCCTGAGCTCACAGGTGACCGTGGCACACGGTGAGGAAGGTAAGCCCCAGTTCAAGATTTTTGTTCAACCTTTTATAGCCATGACTGACTAAACAATTTTTTGAAAAATTATTTGGCCTTAAAATCTATTTTTTTGTTAAGGGTTTATCTTTGAGAGAGAGAGCACACGCGAGTGGGGAGAGGGGCAGAGACAGAAGATCCAAAGCGGGCTCCCTGCTGAAAGCACAGAGCCTGACTCAGGGTTCAAACTCACGAACTGAGAGATCATGACCCGAGCCGAAGTTGGCGCTTAACGGACTGAACCACCCAGGTGCCCCCTTGGCCTTTATCGGTTCTTTCCAAAGCTTTTGCCTTAGTTTCCACGGGAATGCCTACCTCCTTCCTCTCGCACGCGAGTCTTCAACAGCTGCTGTGGTGCTTAATTCGTGGGTTTGTGGCGACCACCCTGGCGGACACGCTGCTGCCGGGAAGCCGGTGCAGGTGCGCCGGGGAGCGGCCCGCTAGCCCCGGCGGGGGGGCCGCACAGGAGCCGACGGCAGCCTTGCTCGAGCACTCGGCTGAGCTTCCACCGCTGGGTCCAGCGGTGCGGCAGACACTTCCGGAGGGCTGGGGAGGGTGTTGGGTCGTTCTCATGGCTCGGGTGTGTGTCCTCACAGGGCCTGCCCAGGGAGCCGCCTCGCAGTACTCCGGGTACCAGCAAGGACAAGGCCAGCAGTACGGAAGCTACAGGGCATCTCAGACGGGCCCGTCCGCCCAGCAGCAGCGGCCTTATGGCTACGAGCAGGCAAGATTTGGGGATGCCTTCAGACGCGCAGATCCGTCGTGTCTGTGGAAACGTGACAAAGGTTTCTCTTATGGTCGTGAGGAATAAGGAGAGGAAGGAATTGGCTGCCAGGGTCTCTTCCAGAATGTGAATTCTCTGATCCGCTAAGGCTTTTGCAAATTACTGTACGCATAGCATACCCTCACTCGGTCAGACACGGCTGGCCGAGTGGCTCTGCGTCAGGGTCCCAGCCCAAGTTTGCAGCCAGCCCTGCTGCTGACCAGTCCCCTGTGGGAGCTTGGCCCCTTGGGGGGGTCTTACTGGGGGCAGCTGGTAAGGGTGAGCCTCGCTGACCCTCTGATCTAAATCATTGGCCGCAGGCTTGGATGGACGGCCTTCAGAAAGCCAGGATCGTGTTGCCCGCCCGAGATCTAGGCAGAGAGCTGTTTGCTTGCCTGCTTCCCATCCCTGTTTCCGTCCCTAGTCCTGGGTGTGGGCTGCGGGGCGCGGGGTGGGAGGTCTGTCTCAACTACGGAAGTGTAACACGTGTCTCGGTCTCTTACAGGGCCAGTATGGAAATTACCAGCAGTAAGGGACAAGCGTTCTTGGTAGAGCCTTGTGGTGGCATGTCCCCTGGGGATGGTTGGGCCGGTGGCAGTTCTGGTGAACTCTGACCTCTTGACTGCCCCTCCGCCCCACGCAGTGTCTGCATGTGAAGCGTGCACATTTCATCTGGGTACGATGCCAAGGGTGCACCGCTGGCGAGAGACGGCGCTTCGATGGTGTGACATATTCGGTGCTGTGTATAGTATTGTACGTCCATACGACGGGGAGGTTGTCTCTTTTGTCCCTCTCCCCCTTGATGTTTCTAGCTAGCTTTAGGGGTCCTGTTGTCACCAGAGTATTCTGTGCCCAGCGATGGGACACATCTATCAGATGCCATAGTCCACGTGTTCACATAAGCAGGCCTCGGGTCTGCTCCTCCTCACGCAGTTGTCGTAATGTGGGTTGTAAACTTGTCTGTCACTGGCCACACCGCAGCTGGACACGCGCGCACAGCCCCTGGGTGGCAGCCTCTCCCTGTGCCTCGATGGCGGGGGAGGGCATCTTCTGTGTTTTGGGTCAGTTTCTGGTACACGGCGGAAAGTGTAAACATGCTTCGTTTGGGGAGGCTGCGAATAGTCCTTTCCAGGCTCGTGCGCTCCCTGTGTCTCTCGCCAATTGTGTTTATCCAAAATGTTTTATGTTTTTGTATAAAGAATAGAGAGGGATCAACGAGTATATTCCAGATAAACGTACGATTAGCCTGACCCAGGGAAGGAAAGAGGGTAGTTCTTTAAAATGACCGGCCTTGGCCCTTATTTATCTGACGGTCAGTTCTGGGATTTGGATATTTGGTATTGCCCTATTCTGAATTGAGAATTTAAAATATTTATACCAAAATTTCCAAACAGTTGGCAAGTATTTTCTTTTCTATTCTTTTCTTCCAGGACCTGCTTCTCCAGGTCTCTAAGCAAGTGTTCCTTTTCTTTTAGAGATATCTGAAATTCACACCTTATTTTCAGAAAGAACCCCACAAATTTGACTGTGTTCTTCCCAAGGAAAAGGATTTATATAGGGGAATTTGAGTAAATTTTACATTCCTAGAACATCAAATCCCATTTAAGTTCTCAAGCATTATAGACAGCTCACTTGGAAAAGCATAGTAAAAGGAAACCTTCTGTTTCACTAATTAGTAATACAAACATTCTGTCAGCTTTTACCTGGATAATAGTATCCACGTGAATACTTTAAAACCATATTTGGATAAATGCTGACATACTTCCAAGAACAACCAAGAAAATCCAAAAAAATATCCAATTCTTTCCATACCAGGCCTACCGAAGATGGTGTTTTTAAATTGATAAGTTTCGCATTTTAAAAGTCGACAACAGTCCTTCATCCGGAGGTGTTGAATGGCTTACAGTTTACAAGGCATTTTATGCTGTTTTTGTTTTGTTTTCTTTTGTTTCGTTGCTTGAATGAATCGTGACAGTCCACACTGGGAAATACGGAGGCAATTACTGCTCCCGTTTTACGGATGAAGAACTGAGGTGCAGATTAAAGATTGCCCCAGATGAGTACCAGTCCTGTTCTAGCATATTTTCCCCTCTTCTGTGGGGACAGAATCACACGTACATTGGGATAGGAGTGTCTCTTTTATAGGCATATGGGCTTTAAAAACTCTTAACGCTGGTAAGGGCTTAAAGATACGTACTCTATGAAATTACTGAAAGAGAGTTCTTAGTTGCTAAATGACACAGACATTAGTAATTTCATTTAGGGAGGTGTCTCCCTCGATTTTGTCCTGTTCTTTCCTGACGGTTTTCATAGAACTAATTTGCAAACTCAATCGGGAACTAAAATTTCCCACTGAAAACGTGACAGATTTTAGAGAACTGTGAAAGTGGTTCCGTTTTTATTCCTTGCCAATCTGCGAATATGCCTTTTATGTGTGTGTGTTTTTTTAAGTGCCGTGTTAATAACTTTTTGAAAGGAAAGGACACTTACACTTATCCCAGAACTTCAATCTGAAATGTCTTACATTAAGAATTTCTTGAATGTTGTGTATATATTTTAAAAAGCACTTTGTGAAATAGTTTGTACATTTATTTCCTAATTTATACATGATTTGGGGTATTAATATATTTAATGATTAATCACGGAACGTTTATTTAATGTCTCGTCCGCTTTTATGTGCTGTTGTGGGGAAGAGGTGGTGCCAGCAGTTCTGTTTTTATTAAACGTATTACATCTTCTCTTCTGTAACATGTTTGCAAAGCTTAGGCTAAAGTGAGTTGTTCGTGCAGTGTGGTCGATGGTGCTTTGTTTTTTATGACTCCTTCCACAGAAGGCCAGTGACGATGCAAAGGACGCTTGGAACGTGACGCTCATTCTTCCTCCCAATTGTCCCCGAGCCACAGCAGGTCTCGGACCCGAGAGACGCCCGCAGCGTCCAGAAGTGCACGTGGACACGGCGGCACGCAGAACCTCACCCCCGTCAGAGTTTGCCGTGCAGCCACTGGCTGGTGGGGACCTGGGCTGCCGGAAGGTTCCGGGGGCGGGGGGCGGGGCAGCCTCAGGACCGCTGGGCTGCGAGGGCCCAAGCCTCAGGGCCGCCGGTGTTTGCGGGAACAGGTGGTCTGAGTGCGGGCGTCTGTTCAGAGCTGCACAGGAGGAAGATGCTTCTGTTCCCCTTTCGATTTGTTGCGCTGTTACTTCATTTCTAGTAACGGAACAGGTCAAATTCGTCTTATTTGTGAGCACGGTACATTTTCTGAAAAACATCCTATCAGTTCAGTTTTTTCCAGTCGGGAGTTTGGCGCGTATAAATTGCTTATGATTTGGTGTAATGTATGAATAAACTGGTTCTTCAAAACCACCCTAACAGGGCGGTTTCTCTCTGTGTTCGGACCCAGTGGACCAGCACCTGGTCGTGGGGGAGGGGCAGTGGGTAACTGCCGGGGGAGGCGGGTGTCTGTCTGACAGGGGAAACAGGCGTCTGACCCGGCTAGCTGGTGTCTGATGAGGGAGGCAAGTGACTGTCCGGCAGGAGCGGCCCATGGCCGTTGGGGGCGGCAGGTGTCTGACAGGGGCGGCGGGTGTCTGACGGGGGAGGCTGGTGTCAGGTGGGGGAGGTGGATCTCTGATGCAGACTGCTGACGTCAGTTGGACGGGGCGATGGTGTCTGACGGGCAGCCAGTGTCTGAAGAGGGAGGCAGGCAGATGTCTGACCGGGGAAGCCAGTGCCTGATAGAGGCAGCGGGTGTCTGGTGGGGGAGGCAGGTCTCTGATGCAGACAGCCATCAGTTGGACGGGGTGGCAGTGTCTGATGGGGGCAGCCAGTGTCTGAAGAGGGAGGCGGATGTCTGACCGGGGAAGCCGGTGCCTGACGGGGGAGGCCGGTGTCTGACAGGACTGCCAGGTGTCACCGGGGGCGGGGCGGGGCTGTCGGGGGAGGCAGATGTCTGACGGGGGAGGCAGGGGTCTAACAGGAGCGGCCCGTGGCTGTCGGGGGAGGCAGGTGTCTGACGGGGGAGACGGGTCTCTGATGGGGGTGGCCGGCGTCTGAAGGCGGAGGCAGATGTCTGCATGACGGGGAAGACAGATGTCTGTCCGAAGGGGGCAGTCGGTGCCTGACGGAGGAGGCGGGTCTCTGATGGGGATGACCCGCGTCAGTCGGACGGGGCTCCGGGTGTCTGACGCGGTGGCCGGGTGCCCGCCAGCCGGCGACCCTCCAACCGCGACACAGCCAACGCGGACTGCGCCCAAGGACGCGGGCCGGAGTAGGTCCTATCTTCCGCTCACGCTCGCTGGGCAGGCCCTGCGCAGGCGCAGCCTGCCGGGGGCGGGTCCGGCCCCGGAAGTGATCTGCAGCCCGGGTCCGGGCCCCGGAAGTGACGTGTCCCGGAGCGGTGAGTGCGGGCGCAGGCGGGCGTCGGGGCGGCCCCGGGGACCGGGGCGCGGGGTCGGCGACGGCGGGCACGCCTTGTGAGAGCGGCCTTGGGTCCCGGGCGCCCCCGCGTCCTTCCGTGCGTGTCTGCGTAACCGCCGGGGACGCACGGCCGCGCGAAAGGGCGCGAGCGCTCACACGTCCTGCGAAACATTTCGGAGCGCGTGTAGACGGAGCGCTGCTGCAAACGCGGCTCCCTGCTCCGCTTTCCCGCGCCGGGCGCTCCCGGTGTGGCGGGTGTCTCTGCGGCCCCCGAGCGGGCGTGCTCCCGGGTCCGGGGCGGGCGGCACCGCCACGGCGCCGTCGAGGAGCGAACGTGTGCGGAGACCGTGCAGTCGGGACGCCGACCTGGAGCTGCGACGGTGGAGTTGCTTCTGCCCCTGGACCCAGAGGATTTAGTGGGGAGGGTGCCGCCACCAGAACCAGACGGGAGCGGCCCGGAACCAGCTTCCTCGACGGCAGGGAGAGCAAGTGCCTCCGGGCCGGCTCTGCAAACAGCACGCACGCTCTTAGGTGGTTGTAAGGAATGAATTTTGAAATTTCTGTGGAAGGTTTAGAAGAGGTTCCTGGCAAAGAATAACTTCTGCGCAGCAGTACAACTGAGCTTAACGCTTTATAGAGCGAAGTAATAGTGTCCAAGGCCCTGCTGGCTCGGTTGGTCGGTAGAGGATCCGACTCTTGATCTGGGGGTGGGGAGCCTACTTGAAGAAAAACAATAGTAAGTAATTTAAGAAACAAACTGGAGGGACGCCTGGGTGGCTCAGTCGGTTGAGCGTCTGACTTCGGCCCAGGTCATGATCTCAAGGCTCCTGGGTTCCAGCCCCACGTCGGGCTCTGTGCTGGTAGCTCAGAGCCTGGAGCCTGCTTCGGACTCCGTGTCTCCCTTTCTGTCTCTCCTCCTACCCTGCGGCGTGCGCGCTCTCTTTCTCTCTCAAAAGTAAATATTAAAAAAATAGTAAAGTGGAGCCCTTGCCATGTGCTGAGTACCTTTCCAGCAATTGTAAAAGCCCCATCCTGTAATCATAACATCGACTGGACTCTGGACCCTGGGTTTCATCACTGTCTGGCCTTTACCTGCTGAACGGGCCCAGTAGACAGATGCTCCCAGGAGGAATCTGAGCTCACTTCCTGAGTTCCCACAGTAGAGACCAGCACTCTCCAGAAGGACTCTCTGTAATAGTGGAAGTGTGATGTCCAGTATGGGGCCCGCTGACCACACGTGGCTGTCAGCACTTGAAATGTGCCTTGTGTAACTGAGGGACAGTATTTTTACATTTTTACTTATTTATTTTAAATGTTGTTTTTGAGAGAGAGAGCAAAGGAGGGGCAGAGACGGGGACAGAGGATCTGAAGCCGGTTCTGCGCCGTCAGCACGGAGCCCGATGCAGGACCTGAACTCACAAAGGGTGAGTCATGATCTGAGTCAAAGTCGGATGTGCAGCTGACCGAGCCACCCAGGTGCCCCGTTTTTAAATTTTTAACTAATTTAAATTGAATAGCCCCATGTGGTCGGCTCATTGGGCGGTGCAGGGATGGCATTAGAAGGAAAACAGCAAACAGCAGCGTGACACAAAGTTGAAATTGTTACTTATCGAGGGAAGCCCTTTCACTCAGGCATGCAATCAGCAGGCTTTTCCAACCGGTGCTGGAAGGGCCGGAAGGAGGAAGTAAGCCCAGTAGGCAAGGTTCAGAGCGCAGCTCTCTGGCTGGCCCTGTAGCCGCTGACCTCTGCGACAGGTCTCCGGGTTTCGTGTCACCGGTGCCCTGTACCTGGTGTCGGCCGGGGCTGGGTGCACGGTACAGCCCTGCAGCGGGCTTTGCCGTGGATGTGCTGGTAGCAATGCTGGAGGACTTGTCCCTTTACCAGTTTCCTCGCTCCGCTGCTGCCACCTGACCACTCAGACCTCGGGTGAGCCACTTTCCCTCTTCATCTGCCAGTCGGGGGACTGAAAGTACTTTGCTTACAGAGGCCCAGATAAGGCGATCCTTAAAAATACTCAGCTCAGTATTTTGCAGCGCGGTAGACGTCTTGAATGTTGATAGTTATGCTTATTTCTAGGCACTTTTTATGTATGGCGCTACCGTGGCTGAGCCTGTTTTCTTCATTTTCCAGTTGTTTGCCGCTAGTGTATGAGTACAATTGGTTTTTGTGCGTTAACCTTGTAATCTGCAAACTTGGTTAATCGTTTTATTAATTTTAGTCATTGTTTTATAGGTTTTCCTGGGACTCTCTGTGGAAACAATCATATCTTCTGCGCTGTCACCTCTCCTTTTTTGTTTTGTTTTCATTCTTTTTTTTTTGGGGGGGGGGGCAGAGGGGGGCAGGGCCTGGACGGGGGGGGGGGAGAGAGGGAGGGAGACACAGAATCGGAAACAGGCTCCAGGCTCCGAGCCATCAGCCCAGAGCCTGACGCGGGGCTCGAACTCACGGACCGCGAGATCGTGACCTGGCTGAAGTCGGACGCTTAACCGACTGCGCCACCCAGGCGCCCCTTGTTTTCATTCTTTATTGCAGCGTTTGAAACACAGTGTTGCGTAGAAGTGGTGAGCATAGCGGCTTTTTCTCCATCGTGGGTAACAGTCCAGTCTTTCTCCATCCCGTGTGATGGGCCAGATGCCCTTTTGTCAGCTTGGAGATGTACCCTCCCGTTCCTCATTTGCTGCAGCGTTTCCTTTTCCTGATCACACATGGCTGTTGACTTGGGTCAGGTGTGTGTGATTGCCAGTGGGAAGCGGGGGTGGGGTTGTAACTGCTAATAAAGCCTGTGTTCCAGGAGTCATCCCGCTTGGCCCTGGTACGCGGTAGGCTCAACTGGACCCTGTGTTGTTAGGGATTCTTTGTGTCTATGTTCATGAGGGATGTTGGACTGTAATTTTCTCTGTAATACGAGGCTTTGGTACTAGAGTTTCACTGGTCTTGTAAAATGAGTTAGGTAGTGATCTCACTTCCTTTTTCTGAGAAAGTTTCTGTAAGATTGCTGTTATGTCTTCCTTGAATGTTCTTTAGAATCTCCCAGTAAAATCGTCTGAGTCTAGAGTCTTTTGGGGGATGTTTCTTATGAGCAGTTTAACTTTTTTTAGTAGACACAGCTATTTAGATTTTCTACTTGTTGTATTAGTTGGGTGAGTTGCATTTTTCAAGAAATTGTCCATTTCACGTAAGTTGCTGAATTTGCTGGCAAAAACTTGTTCATAGCATTCTCTTACCCTTTTCGTATCTGGACAGTTGGTGCTGAGAACCCCTTTTAAATTCCTGACATTGGGGATCTGTGTTCACTCTTGATCAGTCTGATGAGAGCTTTGTTAGCACCATGAATCTTTTCAGTGTATCTTTTCAGTGGCTGTGGTGTTTTTCTGTCGTCTGCTAGGGTTTATTTCTACTCTTTATTATTTCCTTCCTTCCACTTTGCACTTTCTGGTTTCTTGATCTTAGCTGGTTTTAGATTGTTCTTCTTTGGCAGGGTGAGCACGCAGAGCCCCGAGGGTCCCCTGAACTGGGCATGTTGTGCTGTCCTTGCCGTTCCTTTCAAAATGGAAGCGTGCCGTATAACTTCCGGGTAATCGGGGTTTCCTTAGTACTTACTGACTTCGGTCTTCTTGTAGCCAGAGAACACACCACACCCTCCGTGGTTTCCATCCTCTTGAATCAATGCTCGAAGCTTTGCGTCCCGTCCGATGGTCTGTCTAGTGAGTGTTCCAGACGCCTGAAAATAGCGTCTGCTCTGCAGTCGTTGGATGAACTGCTCTGTGCATGTCAGATCGACCCTGTTGATAAGATGGCTCAGATTTTCTGCATCTTCGTCGCTGTTTTCGGTTGTTTGCTTGTTTTCTCTTCAGCTACTTTTTTTTATTTTTAAAATTCCCCGCGATGGCTGTGCAGCGGTCTGTTTCTCCCTTCAGTTCTTTCAGATTTTGCTTCATGTGTTTCGAAGTTGTCATCGTGCACATCTGTAGCTGCTCGGTGCCCTTGGGTCACTATCAGATGTCTTCCCTCGCGTCCGGTGATGCTGTTTCTGGACGTCTTTCTTACCTCAGTTACGCGTCTGGTTAGGTTAAACTAAACTCTTCTATTGTTTATTTTCTGTGTGTCCTCTCTGCTTCCGTTAGCCCCGTTCTTCTGAACCGTTGGCGTGTTTTGAAGCGTCCCCTGTCCCTGTCGGTTGGCTCTTGGGCCGTCTCTGTGTTGCGTGTCAGCGGCTGCTCTGGGGGACACGGTGCACATGCCCAGCCTGTCCTCGCCTGCTCGGCGCTGAGGCTGGTGCGGGCCGCTTGCCCCCCACGGTCCCTTTCATCTCCCCGCGATCTGACGCTGTCAGGTGGAGGACCTCTGCCTGCGTCGAAAACCCACTGGACGGTATTATAAATAAGTCTTTCTTGCTGTGATCTTACGTGTCTAATCTCACCAGGAAAATTGGCAGTGCTTTTAAGTCATTTACCTTTTCTGTTGCTGCCTCCCGTTGCTGAAGATCTGGGTGTCCCTCTGGGGCCTTTTTCCTTCACCTCGGGAACTCTCGAGCATCTCTTGCAGAGATGCTTTTTCACCGTCTGAGACCGTCTCGTTCCATCTCCCCTCCTGAAGGGTGTCCTTGCCGGGCCTGTGATGCTGGGCGGACAGCCCTTGTCTTAGAGATAGCACTCCAGGATGGCTTAACGCGGTGTGGGACCCTGGCTCTGGCCCTGGAAGAGAGAGAGAGCTGTTGGTGGAAAAACTGGTGCACTCCGAATGCCATCTGGAGTTTAACCCAAGTCGGGTTCTTAGTTTTGGCAAACGTATCCCGGTCACGTAAGACGCTAACGTTAGGGGAGACCGGCCAAGAGGTATATGGGAATATCTTTCACCTTTTTTTTGTAAGTCTAAAATCATTCCCAAATAAAAGTTCCTTGTAGAAACAGTATGCACTTACAGAAAGGTAACGGGAGGGTATCCCCGGGGCGGGGGGGATTGGGGTTCAGCCCAGCACGGGGGGTGGAGGAGGGGAGGGTTTGGCTGCTATGAGGATTGAGCCAGTGAACAAACATGTCCAGGACGCTGGAAGCGGGGACCTGGCAGTCAGAGAGTGGAGTTGTCGAGACAGAAAGAGGAGATGAGCGTGCGTCCTGCGGTGTGCAGTTGGGCACGTAGGTGTGAATTCCTGGCTCGCTGGCTGTGGGTGGACAGGCGTAGCAGTGACGCACAGGTGGGTGTGCGTACCTCTGTCTGCCCTCCGGGCCCCCCCTGAGAGCCCGCAAGCTGCGAAACCCCAGCCTGCCCAGCGGGCACAGGGGCTTCTGAATCCCATTCTCCACTCACAGCAACGGGGGCTTCTTGAGTAAAGGCTGATCTCAGGGTCTTCTGGGGAGAATACGAAGTGAGCCCGGAACATTTTGTACCCAGAAGCAGGGAAGTCCTCAAAGATTGATGGGCCGCCACTGGCCAAACTGGGGACCGTTTGAACATGATAGATAGATATGTAGATAGATAAATAAATATGTAAATAGATCATAAATAACTAAACGCATGCATATCCAAGTGTAGCTCACTAAAACAGAAAAGCACGAGCCCACGACGGTGAATAAATGGGGAGCTGATGAGGAGGGGGAAGCCGGCAGGGACCCCAGAGGGCTGGAGCTCAGAGTGCATCAGGAAAGGACCAAGGAGACCCGGCCCTCTGCGGGGCTTGTGTGACATTCTTGTCACGAGGGGAGGGGACGTCAGTCAGACGGGGGACACACACCTGCTGCAGGACACCTGGCCCGTGGCCTCGAAGCGTCACTGGCACGAGAGCCAAGGCGAGGCTGAGGAGCGTCCCAGGCTAGGGAGGCTGAAGGGAGGGCCGTGCGTGTGGCCGGAGGCCTGCTCGCGGGGGACGCCGGCTCCACGGGGGGCACGCGTGGGGTGATGTGGGGCGTCAGGTCGGCAGCTTCCCCGCAGGCGATTCAGGAAGGAAAGGGTCCTTCACCCCCGACTCTGCCTTTTCCATGACTGTGACAGTTTCCAAATGAGAAGCAAAACTCTTCAGTGCCTTGCTAGGAGAAGAATTCCCACAAAGAATGTATCCCTTCCCTGTGGAACCCGAATGTGGAGCTGGAGGCTCACGGGAGGGGCTTCTAAGGTCCAAGCAAATTCTGTCTCCTCTCCTGCTGTGTTACACACTTGGTGGCTTTCTAACTTTTTTTTTTTTTAATATTTATTTAGTTTTGAGACAGAGAGTGAGCAGGGGAGGGGCAGAGAGAGAGGAAGACACAGAATCCCAAGCAGGCTCCAGGCTCCGAGCTGTCAGCACAGAGCCCGACGCGGGGCTAGAACCCACGAGCTGTGAGATCATGACCTGAGCTGAAGTCGGATGCTTAACCGACTGAGCCCCCCAGGCGCCCCTCTAATTATATTTTAAACATTACGTGTACGTTTCTTTTCCTATTTGCGTGTATATTTCATACTTAGAAACGGGAGGGAAACTTTCTGAGTTTTCTTTTACGTGGCACACGTGTGCCCACGCATCAGGGACATCTGAGAGTGGGTGGGTATCAGGCCCTCACAGCAAAGGGAGAAGGGGCTGTCACCCCTAGAGTGCCAGGTCCCAGGCTGCCTCACATGTGGCCTTGGCGCCTACAGATGTGTGGGCACTGGTAAGGGTGTGAGCAGCCCCCAGTTAGGGACAGGTGGCTCACACTGAGCACGAACGTGGGCGGCCTGTTCACGGGGATTAACTCGGCCTGTCCTGCCAGCCCCGTCCCATTGACAGATGCACAGAGTGAGGCCGCACAGGGAAGAGTGCTTCCGGGTCCACACTGGGGACAAGGGGCAGAGGGGATATTTGCTTCCAGTCTGGGGGCGTAACCACCGCGCTCCATAGCCCGTATTCTCACTGGTCCAGTTTGGCTATTTTTGTACTGCACAGGATAACCCACTAATATTTGAGTAATTGAGTGTTTTAATATATTTTTTAATATTTATTTTGAGAGGGTGCACACACAAGTGGGGAAGGGGCAGGAAGAGAGAGTCCCAAGCAGACCCCGTGCTGACGTAGGGCTCGATCCCACAAACCGTGACACTGTGACCTGAGCTGAAATCAACTGACTGAGCCACCCAGGCCCCCCTGGGTGTTTTAAGAACTTTTTATTTGAGGCTCGGGTTTTCTTCTTAATGTTCTCACTGAGCAGATATTTGATAACCTGTAGAGGAGTGCATCCAGTGCTGCGGGAGGTTTAACGATTTAAATCCTTTGTACACACATCTTGCTCCCAAGTAAGACAGAGGCTGAGAAGGGCAGGTGACCCTTCCTGGCTCGGAGCTGAGAGTGGTGATGGAAGACAGTCCTGTTAGTGAGTTTGTTTACGTGTTTCAAAACCACACATGGAGATACTGCCGTGCACAGGCCTTTTCTTTAGTTTCAGTTTGCAGGGTTGTGGGGTTTTTTTTTTTTTTTTTTTAAGTTTATTTATTTTGAGAGAGAGAGTCCCAAGCAGGCTCCGCTCTGTCCGCGCAGAACCCGACTTGGGGCTCCATCCCACAAGTATGAGACCATGACCGAAATCAAGAGTCAGATGCTTAACCGACTGAGCCACCCGGGCGCCCCTCGGTTTGCAGGTTTAAACCAGGCGTCTGATTTTGCCAATTTGATTTTTGTTAAGGAGCCATGGTGCCTTCGAGGCTTCTCTCAGTAGGACCGCGGACCGTGTTTGGGGGCGTGGGGCGCTGGACTCGGGTCGCGCCCGGCCAGCTCCCGTGGCACGCTCCCCCCAGGCTGCTCTCGGCCAGCTGTGCGGACCTCTCCAAGCACCAGGAGCCCCCCGGAAAGAAACCGCTCTCCGAGAAGAAGCTGGTGAGATTTCTGACCTTGAAGGAGGTTGCCTGCAGTTCCCTCTCTCAGAAGCAAGGCACACTGTTTTGAGATCTCATTTTCCTGTTCATTCATTCTGATGTGTGTGTGATGCTACACATGTGGCATCTTGAACGCGATGAGATGGAAAGAAGGTCTGTGTGCCGAGTCCTGTGCTCGTGGAAACTGCGAAGAGCGGGGAAGGCGCGTGGGTGCCGCCGGAGCGCCGTGCTCCTTCCCTGCAGCCGGGAGGGAGGGTGCACACTAGCAGGGGAGGGGCAGAGAGAGGGAGAGAGAATTCCAGGCAGGCCAGCACGGAGCCCGACGTGGGGCTCAAACTCCCCCACCGTGAGCTCAATACCTGAGCCGAAGTCGAGTCGGACGCTCCACAGACTGGGCCCCCAGGCGCCCCTGGGACGTGTGTACTAGGTACGTTCTCAAGTATGTACGAGTCGTTCTTCATTTAAAACCTCTGTGGGGGGAAGGGGCCTGCCTTTAGCTTTATACTTCTTTAAGCCTTACCTGGTTTTTGTTCTAAATTCACCAAGACCTACTAAGAACGTGAATGACCTTTGATTAAATTTAAGCAGATAGGTGCTTCCGACCCTATCTATCATTCCTCCTAAATGGGTGTGGGCAGATAAGCATCACCTGGGCCAAGAGTGTTTTCTGTGGACAACTTACCACGTGCCTCAGCTTTGCATGGTCTTAGCTGAACGTACAAATTGAATCTAAGTTTTATTTTCCCTAGAACGTTCATCAGTTGTGCTTTTTTCCCATCACGTTGATCTTGATTATGTTGGCCTACAGCAAAGTTTTTGAAATAGTAATTCGTGGTTTTTCCACGTGGTGGTGCCAGAGAATCTTAAAATACTTGGGTATTAAAAAAAAAAAAAAAAAAAGATCTGCTTATGCAGTAGTGGACAGAAATGCAGATGCCCTGGGTCCTGGTAGAGGGGCCTTGTGGATGGCCACGTCCACCTGCACACGCGTGCAGGAGGGCGGCGGGTTCCCCGCTAGCGGGACACTGGCACTGTGCCCTGGCACCTCGGAGAGCTGGCCAGGATGAGCTAATGTTTATCAAATGTGAACCTAGTTAGTTCTAGTTCTTCTCCTAGATTGTGCCTCCCTTAGGGGCCTAGAGCAACACTTACTCTCAGGTCAGGAGTTCTGTTTGTATTGCTACATTTAAACCTAAGCCCTCTTCAGGGGCGCCTGGGTGGCTCAGTCGGTCAAGTGTCCGACATCAGCTCACGCCATGATCTTGCAGTCCTTGAGTTCGAGCCCCGCATCGGGCTCTGTGCTGACAGCCTGGAGCCTGCTTCAGATTCTGTGTCTCCCTCTCTCTCTTTCTCCCCCGCTCGCACTCTGTCTCTGTCTCTCTCTCTCTCTCTCAAAAATAAAGATTTTTTTTTTTAAATTAAAAAATAAATAAACAAACATAAGCCCTTTTCACTTGGGCTGCAGAAAACATTCTTTCTTTAAAGTTAGAAGCCTGGTAATCCACCAAGGACTCTCGCATTCATTATGGTGTCTTTTCATTAGTAAAGACCTATTATTTCAGTAACGTATTTCTATTTGAAAAAACATGGAAAGATGCTTTGTTTAAGGAATGTTCTCTAAACAACTCTCATTTTTTTTAGTTTGGGAATGTTGACTTCGTTATCCAACTGAGTTCCGTGCTGACCACTTTTTACATGTGCCTTGTTGACTGACGTGGGCCTACAAGTAGTACGGGCTCGTGGGAACCTTTTCCTATTTTTGCACTGGGGGCGAGATTAGTAACCTTAGCGTCATTTACCTCTAGTCTTAAAACCTGTCATAGATACAAAAGGCACATTCCACATGGCTGCTTGGTCCTCGCGAGGATCGCGGAGGGAGTAACGAGTGGGCTCGCTGTGCTCTCTGCAGAAGAGGCATTTTGTGGACCATCGCCGAGTGCTCATCCGAGGGGGATGTGGAGGCGACGGGGTGAGCTGTTTCCACAGTGAGCCCCGGAAGGAGTTCGGAGGCCCCGACGGTGGTGATGGAGGTGACGGTGGCCATGTCATCCTGAAAGGCACGTGTCCCCGGGGGCCGTGTGGGAAGGATCGGGGTGTCTGCTCCTCTTTGGGGTGGAGCGTCTCCAGCTTCTTATCCGCGTGGGAATTTGAATTCAAATGTTGACGTATGGACATCATTTTTATTAAATTATATGTGTGTTCGTACTTAATGCCCCTGAACCAACTTCAGTGGTGGGTTTTTCTAAATTTGAGGAGTACAGAGTGCGTTTACTCTCAGGGAGTGTAACGTTCTAGTCCAGCACGTAACAACAAGGTCGGTGTTGCTGTCTCGGTACGTGCCGGAAGGCTGTGGACTACGTTGACCACATTGTGGGGCTCGAGCTCATGAACCCTTGAGATCGTGACCTGAGCCGATACCAAGGGTCAGACACTTAACTGACGGAGCCACCCAGGCAAACCCGAAAGTGGAACTATTTTTACATTGATGATGGTATTATAGGTGATTTTGAATTTTCAGAAATTGTATTTTTTTGAAAGGAAGTGAGAATTTAGCTTTTTAAAATGTCACATTGCGGGGCGCCTGGGTGGCTCAGTCGGTTGGGCGTCCAACTTCGGCTCAGGTCATGATCTCACGGTTCGTGAGTTCAAGCCCTACATCGGGCTCTGTGCTGACAGCTCAGAGCCTGGAGCCTGCTTCCGATTCTGTGTCTCTGTCTCTCTCTGCCCCTCCCCTGCTTGCACTCTGTCTCTCAAAAAGAAATGTTTAAAAAAAAAAATTAAAATATCCCATTGCTCGCTCGGTAACTTGTGCCATGACTTCGTTCCATGTTTCTGTGCGCGAGCATTTTTAATGTCCTTAAACCCAACCAGAGGAAGTGGACAGTGTGCACAGAATTCTGCTTTTAAGCCAACAATGGTGAAGGTCGTTGCTCTAACTTGTAGCTGACCAGCAAGTCAAGTCGCTGTCCTCTGTGTTGTCACGGTACCAGGGTTTCCATGGGCAAGCCGGCGGCCGGAAGAACTGCTCCGGGCGAGGCGGCGCTGTCCTCTACATCCCGGTAAGCCTGTCGTGGCCTCAGGGGGTGCCTCACAGGGGTCCCCTTGGCTCGGACACACAGCTGTCCCAGACCGAGACTTGGTCCTAATTTTATCCCACACGTGTGTATGACCCGTTTTCAAAAATCACAAAATAATTGTATTTAAAAAGCGGGACTCCAGGGGCGCCTGGGTGGCTCAGTCGGTTGAGCGGCCGACTTCGGCTCAGGTCATGATCTCACAGTCCATGAGTTCGAGCCCCGTGTCGCGCTCTGTGCTAACAGCTCGGAGCCTGGAGCCTGTTTTGGATTCTGTGTCTCCCTCTCTCTGACCCTCCCCCGTTCATGCTCTGTCTCTCTCTGTCTCAAAAATAAATAAACGTTAAAAGAAAAAATTTTTTTTTTTTTTTTTTTTTTTTTTAATAAAAAGCGGGACTCCAGGGGTCCGCTCTTCCTCTGTCCTGACCCTCTCAAGCCATCTCTCTCTCAGATTATCCCAGTGTTTTCCAGATGCTTCCATCCACCCTAATGTTTTAGAAACACTGTTTGAAGAAGCTATCTGAATGCCATGCAGGGATTATGACAGCCCCATAAAGTCCCTGTGAAGGTTGGGACCTTTCTCTTGGTGCTTCGTAGCTCTGTGAAGGGGGACCTAGTGGTGCCCCCTCCCTCCGCTACACCCCCCTTTTCTAGACACGGACAGATGCATGGGGTCTGGTCCACTCACGTGTCTGCCCTCCAGCCCCGCAAGTGCTTCATTATTTTCAGGTCCCTGTGGGCACCTTAGTGAAGGAGGGCAGTGAAGTCGTGGCTGACCTGTCCTGCCCGGGCGCGGAGTATGTCGCCGCTCGGGGAGGTGCGGGAGGAAAAGGCAACCGCTTTTTCCTGGCCAATGACAACCGTGCACCGGTGACCTGTACCCCCGGGCAGCCTGGTCAGGAACGTGTCCTCTTCCTGGAGCTCAAGACGGTGGCCCACGCCGGGATGGTGAGTATCGTGTGGGGCCCCAGACAGGAGGAGGGGGTGTGGGCACTGCCGACCGATAGACGCTCTGTCCCCGGTGCTGCCACAGGCGCCCCGCGGTGACACCCCATCTCTGCCTCTCTTCCAGGTTGGGTTCCCCAATGCCGGGAAGTCCTCGCTTCTCCGGGCCATTTCGAACGCGAGGCCTGCCGTGGCGTCCTACCCGTTCACCACCTTAAAGCCCCACGTTGGGATTGTTCGCTGTGACGATCACCAACAGATAGCAGGTGGAACTTCATAGTCCTCTCCGAGGTTGGGTGTAGACAGTGTCCTTCGGAGCCGTGCTTCTGTCGGCCTTCAGAGCCGCCCCCCCAGATGCGGCCTTGCTGCAGCCCCCGTCGAAGTGCGCTCGGGAGTCGTGTGCTCCTTTCGGGCCCGAGGAAGGCCTGCCTCCCCCCCTCAGCACTTGTCGCGGAGGTGACACGTGACCTCAGAGCTTTCCCCGTGCCATTTCGAGGGAAGAAAACTTTTTCCCCGGGAGGGAAGGTACCCGTTAAAAGCAGTGAGCCTGCCGCTCACGTTACTTGTATAGCACTTTGCGTTTGCAGAGTGCTCTATAATAATTTCTGTCGGCAATCCAGTTCCTAAC
>NW_026057578.1:1764431-1765120 GCF_023721935.1 Panthera uncia | reverse complement strand
TGCAGAGTGCTCTATAATAATTTCTGTCGGCAATCCAGTTCCTAACAGTTTACAGGAGGCCGTTTTCCCCTTTTCTGAATCCTTTTTACAGCCAGAGGCTGGCTTGTGTTCACTGTTCCTTACTGGGCAGCCCCCCCCCCCCGCATACCTCAGCCTCTGGCAGCTCAGAGCCACGGTGCCCGGGACGGCAGCCGGCCCGATGGGTCGCTCCGGCGGGAAATCCGGCGGCATCCGTGTCCGGGGTTCCGCAGGCAGCCCCCCTGCTCTGTCTCCCCCTGCAGTGGCGGACATCCCGGGCATCGTCCGGGGCGCGCACCGGAACAGGGGCCTGGGGAGCGCCTTCCTCAGGCACATCGAGCGCTGCCGCCTCCTCCTGTTCGTGGTGGATCTCTCGGAGCCAGAGCCGTGGACTCAGCTTGAGGACCTGAAGTGGGAGCTGGAGCAGCACGAGGCCGGCCTGTCCCGGCGACCCCACGTGGTCGTGGCAAATAAGGTCGACCTCCCCGAGGCCAGGGCTGCCGTGCCCCGGCTGCGGGCGCGCCTGGGCCCGAGCGCCGTCGCCCTGTCGGCGGCCACCGGGGAGAACGTGGAGGCGCTGCTGCTGCGTCTGCAGGAGCTGCACCGCCAGCACGAGGCCACCGAGCTGCAGCGCGGCCGCCAGCCGCTCAGGTGGTAGGCCCCCCCCCCCC